>NW_027065023.1:0-23460 GCF_032884065.1 Artemia franciscana
CATACGTAGCTATTACCCTCGAAAACTAAAACTTTTGACATAGGAAAAGAGCCTTTAATCACATTCTTTACCATGTGCAATCATAAAATAGTCTAATATCTTCATTTTTCCAACATACGTAGCTATTACCCTCGAAAACTAAAACTTTTGAAATAGGAAAAGAGCCTTTAATCACATTCTTTACCATGTGCAATCATAAAATAGTCTAATATCTTCATTTTTTCCACAGACGTAGCTATTACCCCCGAAAACTAAAACTTTTGAAATAGGAAAAGAGCCTTTAATCACATTCTTTACCATTTGCAATCATAAAATAGTCTAATATCTTCATTTTTTCAACATACGTAGCTATTACCCTCGAAAACTAAAACTTTTGACATAGGAAAAGAGCCTTTAATCACATTCTTTACCATGTGCAATCATAAAATAGTCTAATATCTTCATTTTTTCCAACATACGTAGCTATTACCCTCGAAAACTAAAACTTTTGAAATAGGAAAAGAGCCTTTAATCACATTCTTTACCATTTGCAATCATAAAATAGTCTAATATCTTCATTTTTTCAACAATAATCATAAAATAGTCTAATATCTTCATTTTTTCAACATACGTAGCTATTACCCTCGAAAACTAAAACTTTTGACATAGGAAAAGAGCCTTTAATCACATTCTTTACCATGTGCAATCATAAAATAGTCTAATATCTTCATTTTTTCCAACATACGTAGCTATTACCCTCGAAAACTAAAACTTTTGAAATAGGAAAAGAGCCTTTAATCACATTCTTTACCATTTGCAATCATAAAATAGTCTAATATCTTCATTTTTTCAACATACGTAGCTATTACCCTCGAAAACTAAAACTTTTGACATAGGAAAAGAGCCTTTAATCACATTCTTTACCATTTGCAATCATAAAATAGTCTAATATCTTCATTTTTTCAACATACGTAGCTATTACCCTCGAAAACTAAAACTTTTGAAATAGGAAAAGAGCCTTTAATCACATTCTTTACCATGTGCAATCATAAAATAGTCTAATATCTTCATTTTTTCAACATACGTAGCTATTACCCTCGAAAACTAAAACTTTTGAAAGGAAAAGAGCCTTTAATCACATTCTTTACCATTTGCAATCATAAAATAGTCTAATATCTTCATTTTTCAACAGACGTAGCTATTACCCTCGAAAACTAAAACTTTTGAAATAGGAAAAGAGCCTTTAATCACATTCTTTACCATTTGCAATCATAAAATAGTCTAATATCTTCATTTTTTCAACATACGTAGCTATTACCCTCGAAAACTAAAACTTTTGAAATAGGAAAAGAGCCTTTAATCACATTCTTTACCATGCAATCATAAAATAGTCTAATATCTTCATTTTTTCAACATACGTAGCTATTACCCTCGAAAACTAAAACTTTTGAAATGGAAAAGAGCCTTTAATCACATTCTTTACCATGTTCAATCATAAAATAGTCTAATATCTTCATTTTTTCAACATACGTAGCTATTACCCTCGAAAACTAAAACTTTTGACATAGGAAAAGAGCCTTTAATCACATTCTTTACCATTGCAATCATAAAATAGTCTAATATCTTCATTTTTTCAACATGTAGCTATTACCCTCGAAAACTAAAACTTTTGAAATAGGAAAAGAGCCTTTAATCACATTCTTTACCATTTGCAATCATAAAATAGTCTAATATCTTCATTTTTTCAACATACGTAGCTATTACCCTCGAAAACTAAAACTTTTGACATAGGAAAAGAGCCTTTAATCACATTCTTTACCATTTGCAATCATAAAATAGTCTAATATCTTCATTTTTTCAACATACCTAGCTATTACCCTCGAAAACTAAAACTTTTGAAATAGGAAAAGAGCCTTTAATCACATTCTTTACCATTTGCAATCATAAAATAGTCTAATATCTTCATTTCAACTTATTTGCAATCATAAAATAGTCTAATATCTTCATTTTTCAACATACGTAGCTATTACCCTCGAAAACTAAAACTTTTGAAATAGGAAAAGAGCCTTTAATCACATTCTTTACCATGTGCAATCATAAAATAGTCTAATATCTTCATTTTTTCCACAGACAGCTATTACCCTCGAAAACTAAAACTTTTGAAAGGAAAAGAGCCTTTAATCACATTCTTTACCATTTGCAATCATAAAATAGTCTAATATCTTCATTTTTTCAACATACGTAGCTATTACCCTCGAAAACTAAAACTTTTGACATAGGAAAAGAGCCTTTAATCACATTCTTTACCATTTGCAATCATAAAATAGTCTAATATCTTCATTTTTTCAACATACGTAGCTATTACCCTCGAAAACTAAAACTTTTGAAATAGGAAAAGAGCCTTTAATCACATTCTTTACCATGTGCAATCATAAAATAGTCTAATATCTTCATTTTTTCAACATACGTAGCTATTACCCTCGAAAACTAAAACTTTTGAAATTGGAAAAGAGCCTTTAATCACATTCTTTACCATTTGCAATCATAAAATAGTCTAATATCTTCATTTTTTCAACATACGTAGCTATTACCCTCGAAAACTAAAACTTTTGACATAGGAAAAGAGCCTTTAATCACATTCTTTACCATTTGCAATCATAAAATAGTCTAATATCTTCATTTTTTCAACATACGTAGCTATTACCCTCGAAAACTAAAACTTTTGACATAGGAAAAGAGCCTTTAATCACATTCTTTACCATTTGCAATCATAAAATAGTCTAATATCTTCATTTTTTCAACATACGTAGCTATTACCCTCGAAAACTAAAACTTTTGAAATGGAAAAGAGCCTTTAATCACATTCTTTACCATTTGCAATCATAAAATAGTCTAATATCTTCATTTTTTCAACATACGTAGCTATTACCCTCGAAAACTAAAACTTTTGACATAGGAAAAGAGCCTTTAATCACATTCTTTACCATTTGCAATCATAAAATAGTCTAATATCTTCATTTTTTCAACATACGTAGCTATTACCCTCGAAAACTAAAACTTTTGAAATAGGAAAAGAGCCTTTAATCACATTCTTTACCATGTGCAATCATAAAATAGTCTAATATCTTCATTTTTTCAACATACGTAGCTATTACCCCCATAAACTAAAACTTTGGACATAGGAAAAGAGCCTTTAATCACATTCTTTACCATGTTGCAATCATAAAATAGTCTAATATCTTCATTTTTTCAACATACGTAGCTATTACCCTCGAAAACTAAAACTTTTGAAATAGGAAAAGAGCCTTTAATCACATTCTTTACCATGTGCAATCATAAAATAGTCTAATATCTTCATTTTTTCCAACATACGTAGCTATTACCCTCGAAAACTAAAACTTTTGAAATAGGAAAAGAGCCTTTAATCACATTCTTTACCATGTGCAATCATAAAATAGTCTAATATCTTCATTTTTTCCAACATACGTAGCTATTACCCTCGAAAACTAAAACTTTTGAAATAGGAAAAGAGCCTTTAATCACATTCTTTACCATTTGCAATCATAAAATAGTCTAATATCTTCATTTTTTCAACATACGTAGCTATTACCCTCGAAAACTAAAACTTTTGAAATAGGAAAAGAGCCTTTAATCACATTCTTTACCATGTGCAATCATAAAATAGTCTAATATCTTCATTTTTTCAACATACGTAGCTATTACCCTCGAAAACTAAAACTTTTGAAAGGAAAAGAGCCTTTAATCACATTCTTTACCATTTGCAATCATAAAATAGTCTAATATCTTCATTTTTTCAACATACGTAGCTATTACCCTCGAAAACTAAAACTTTTGACATAGGAAAAGAGCCTTTAATCACATTCTTTACCATTTGCAATCATAAAATAGTCTAATATCTTCATTTTTTCAACATACGTAGCTATTACCCTCGAAAACTAAAACTTTTGAAATAGGAAAAGAGCCTTTAATCACATTCTTTACCATGTACAATCATAAAATAGTCTAATATCTTCATTTTTTCAACATACGTAGCTATTACCCTCGAAAACTAAAACTTTTGAAATGGAAAAGAGCCTTTAATCACATTCTTTACCATGTTCAATCATAAAATAGTCTAATATCTTCATTTTTTCAACATACGTAGCTATTACCCTCAAAAACTAAAACTTTTGAAATAGGAAAAGAGCGTTTAATCACATTAGTCTAATATCTTCGTAGCTATTACCCTCGAAAACTAAAACTTTTGAAATAGGAAAAGAGCCTTTAATCACATTCTTTACCATGTGCAATCATAAAATAGTCTAATATCTTCATTTTTTCCAACATACGTAGCTATTACCCTCGAAAACTAAAACTTTTGACATAGGAAAAGAGCCTTTAATCACATTCTTTACCATTTGCAATCATAAAATAGTCTAATATCTTCATTTTTTCAACATACGTAGCTATTACCCTCGAAAACTAAAACTTTTGAAATAGGAAAAGAGCCTTTAATCACATTCTTTACCATGTGCAATCATAAAATAGTCTAATATCTTCATTTTTTCCAACATACGTAGCTATTACCCTCGAAAACTAAAACTTTTGAAATAGGAAAAGAGCCTTTAATCACATTCTTTACCATTTGCAATCATAAAATAGTCTAATATCTTCATTTTTTCAACATACGTAGCTATTACCCTCGAAAACTAAAACTTTTGAAATAGGAAAAGAGCCTTTAATCACATTCTTTACCATGTGCAATCATAAAATAGTCTAATATCTTCATTTTTTCCAACATACGTAGCTATTACCCTCGAAAACTAAAACTTTTGAAATAGGAAAAGAGCCTTTAATCACATTCTTTACCATGTGCAATCATAAAATAGTCTAATATCTTCATTTTTTCAACATACGTAGCTATTACCCTCGAAAACTAAAACTTTTGACATAGGAAAAGAGCCTTTAATCACATTCTTTACCATTTGCAATCATAAAATAGTCTAATATCTTCATTTTTTCAACATACGTAGCTATTACCCTCGAAAACTAAAACTTTTGAATAGGAAAAGAGCCTTTAATCACATTCTTTACCATTTGCAATCATAAAATAGTCTAATATCTTCATTTTTTCAACATACGTAGCTATTACCCTCGAAAACTAAAACTTTTGAAATAGGAAAAGAGCCTTTAATCACATTCTTTACCATGTTGCAATCATAAAATAGTCTAATATCTTCATTTTTTCAACATACGTAGCTATTACCCTCGAAAACTAAAACTTTTGACATAGGAAAAGAGCCTTTAATCACATTCTTTACCATTTGCAATCATAAAATAGTCTAATATCTTCATTTTTTCAACATACGTAGCTATTACCCTCGAAAACTAAAACTTTTGAAATAGGAAAAGAGCCTTTAATCACATTCTTTACCATGTGCAATCATAAAATAGTCTAATATCTTCATTTTTTCAACATACGTAGCTATTACCCTCGAAAACTAAAACTTTTGAAATAGGAAAAGAGCCTTTAATCACATTCTTTACCATGTGCAATCATAAAATAGTCTAATATCTTCATTTTTTCAACATATATATTAAAAACTAAAACTTTTGACATAGGAAAAGAGCCTTTAATCACATTCTTTACCATGTTGCAATCATAAAATAGTCTAATATCTTCATTTTTTCAACATACGTAGCTATTACCCTCGAAAACTAAAACTTTTGACATAGGAAAAGAGCCTTTAATCACATTCTTTACCATGTGCAATCATAAAATAGTCTAATATCTTCATTTTTTCAACATACGTAGCTATTACCCTCGAAAACTAAAACTTTTGAAATAGGAAAAGAGCCTTTAATCACATTCTTTACCATTTGCAATCATAAAATAGTCTAATATCTTCATTTTTTCAACATACGTAGCTATTACCCTCGAAAACTAAAACTTTTGACATAGGAAAAGAGCCTTTAATCACATTCTTTACCATTTGCAATCATAAAATAGTCTAATATCTTCATTTTTTCAACATACGTAGCTATTACCCTCGAAAACTAAAACTTTTGACATAGGAAAAGAGCCTTTAATCACATTCTTTACCATGTGCAATCATAAAATAGTCTAATATCTTCATTTTTTCAACATACGTAGCTATTACCCTCGAAAACTAAAACTTTTGACATAGGAAAAGAGCCTTTAATCACATTCTTTACCATTTGCAATCATAAAATAGTCTAATATCTTCATTTTTTCAACATACGTAGCTATTACCCTCGAAAACTAAAACTTTTGAAATAGGAAAAGAGCCTTTAATCACATTCTTTACCATGTGCAATCATAAAATAGTCTAATATCTTCATTTTTTCAACATACGTAGCTATTACCCTCGAAAACTAAAACTTTTGACATAGGAAAAGAGCCTTTAATCACATTCTTTACCATTTGCAATCATAAAATAGTCTAATATCTTCATTTTTTCAACATACGTAGCTATTACCCTCGAAAACTAAAACTTTTGAAATAGGAAAAGAGCCTTTAATCACATTCTTTACCATTTGCAATCATAAAATAGTCTAATATCTTCATTTTTTCAACATACGTAGCTATTACCCTCGAAAACTAAAACTTTTGACATAGGAAAAGAGCCTTTAATCACATTCTTTACCATTTGCAATCATAAAATAGTCTAATATCTTCATTTTTTCAACATACGTAGCTATTACCCTCGAAAACTAAAACTTTTGAAATAGGAAAAGAGCCTTTAATCACATTCTTTACCATGTGCAATCATAAAATAGTCTAATATCTTCATTTTTTCCAACATAAGCTATTACCCTCGAAAACTAAAACTTTTGACATAGGAAAAGAGCCTTTAATCACATTCTTTACCATTGCAATCATAAAATAGTCTAATCATTTTTTCAACATACGTAGCTATTACCCTCGAAAACTAAAACTTTTGAAATAGGAAAAGAGCCTTTAATCACATTCTTTACCATGTGCAATCATAAAATAGTCTAATATCTTCATTTTTTCAACATACGTAGCTATTACCCTCGAAAACTAAAACTTTTGAAATAGGAAAAGAGCCTTTAATCACATTCTTTACCATTTGCAATCATAAAATAGTCTAATATCTTCATTTTTTCAACATACGTAGCTATTACCCTCGAAAACTAAAACTTTTGACATAGGAAAAGAGCCTTTAATCACATTCTTTACCATTTGCAATCATAAAATAGTCTAATATCTTCATTTTTTCAACATACGTAGCTATTACCCTCGAAAACTAAAACTTTTGACATAGGAAAAGAGCCTTTAATCACATTCTTTACCATGTGCAATCATAAAATAGTCTAATATCTTCATTTTTTCAACATACGTAGCTATTACCCTCGAAAACTAAAACTTTTGAAATAGGAAAAGAGCCTTTAATCACATTCTTTACCATTTGCAATCATAAAATAGTCTAATATCTTCATTTTTTCAACATACGTAGCTATTACCCTCGAAAACTAAAACTTTTGACATAGGAAAAGAGCCTTTAATCACATTCTTTACCATTTGCAATCATAAAATAGTCTAATATCTTCATTTTTTCAACATACGTAGCTATTACCCTCGAAAACTAAAACTTTTGAAAGGAAAAGAGCCTTTAATCACATTCTTTACCATGTTGCAATCATAAAATAGTCTAATATCTTCATTTTTTCAACATACGTAGCTATTACCCTCGAAAACTAAAACTTTTGACATAGGAAAAGAGCCTTTAATCACATTCTTTACCATTTGCAATCATAAAATAGTCTAATATCTTCATTTTTTCAACATACGTAGCTATTACCCTCGAAAACTAAAACTTTTGACATAGGAAAAGAGCCTTTAATCACATTCTTTACCATGTGCAATCATAAAATAGTCTAATATCTTCATTTTTTCAACATACGTAGCTATTACCCTCGAAAACTAAAACTTTTGAAATAGGAAAAGAGCCTTTAATCACATTCTTTACCATTTGCAATCATAAAATAGTCTAATATCTTCATTTTTTCAACATACGTAGCTATTACCCTCGAAAACTAAAACTTTTGAAATAGGAAAAGAGCCTTTAATCACATTCTTTACCATGTGCAATCATAAAATAGTCTAATATCTTCATTTTTTCAACATACGTAGCTATTACCCTCGAAAACTAAAACTTTTGAAATAGGAAAAGAGCCTTTAATCACATTCTTTACCATTTGCAATCATAAAATAGTCTAATATCTTCATTTTTTCAACATACACGTAGCTATTACCCTCGAAAACTAAAACTTTTGACATAGGAAAAGAGCCTTTAATCACATTCTTTACCATGTGCAATCATAAAATAGTCTAATATCTTCATTTTTTCAACATACGTAGCTATTACCCTCGAAAACTAAAACTTTTGAAAGGAAAAGAGCCTTTAATCACATTCTTTACCATTTGCAATCATAAAATAGTCTAATATCTTCATTTTTTCAACATACGTAGCTATTACCCTCGAAAACTAAAACTTTTGACATAGGAAAAGAGCCTTTAATCACATTCTTTACCATGTGCAATCATAAAATAGTCTAATATCTTCATTTTTTCAACATACGTAGCTATTACCCTCGAAAACTAAAACTTTTGAATAGGAAAAGAGCCTTTAATCACATTCTTTACCATGTGCAATCATAAAATAGTCTAATATCTTCATTTTTTCAACATACGTAGCTATTACCCTCGAAAACTAAAACTTTTGACATAGGAAAAGAGCCTTTAATCACATTCTTTACCATTGCAATCATAAAATAGTCTAATATCTTCATTTTTTCAACATACGTAGCTATTACCCTCGAAAACTAAAACTTTTGAAATAGGAAAAGAGCCTTTAATCACATTCTTTACCATGTGCAATCATAAAATAGTCTAATATCTTCATTTTTTCAACATACGTAGCTATTACCCTCGAAAACTAAAACTTTTGAAATAGGAAAAGAGCCTTTAATCACATTCTTTACCATGTGCAATCATAAAATAGTCTAATATCTTCATTTTTTCAACATACGTAGCTATTACCCTCGAAAACTAAAACTTTTGACATAGGAAAAGAGCCTTTAATCACATTCTTTACCATGTTGCAATCATAAAATAGTCTAATATCTTCATTTTTTCAACATACGTAGCTATTACCCTCGAAAACTAAAACTTTTGAAATAGGAAAAGAGCCTTTAATCACATTCTTTACCATTGCAATCATAAAATAGTCTAATATCTTTGTAGCTATTACCCTCGAAAACTAAAACTTTTAAAATAGGAAAAGAGCCTTTAATCACATTCTTTACCATCTGCAATCATAAAATAGTCTAATATCTTCATTTTTTCCACGTAGCTATTACCCTCGAAAACTAAAACTTTTGAAATAGGAAAAGAGCCTTTAATCACATTCTTTACCATTTGCAATCATAAAATAGTCTAATATCTTCATTTTTTCAACATACGTAGCTATTACCCTCGAAAACTAAAACTTTTGAATAGGAAAAGAGCCTTTAATCACATTCTTTACCATTTGCAATCATAAAATAGTCTAATATCTTCATTTTTTCAACACACATACGTAGCTATTACCCTCGAAAACTAAAACTTTTGAAATAGGAAAAGAGCCTTTAATCACATTCTTTACCATGTGCAATCATAAAATAGTCTAATATCTTCATTTTTTCAACATACGTAGCTATTACCCTCGAAAACTAAAACTTTTGAAAGGAAAAGAGCCTTTAATCACATTCTTTACCATTTGCAATCATAAAATAGTCTAATATCTTCATTTTTTCAACATACGTAGCTATTACCCTCGAAAACTAAAACTTTTGACATAGGAAAAGAGCCTTTAATCACATTCTTTACCATTTGCAATCATAAAATAGTCTAATATCTTCATTTTTTCAACATACGTAGCTATTACCCTCGAAAACTAAAACTTTTGAAATAGGAAAAGAGCCTTTAATCACATTCTTTACCATGTTGCAATCATAAAATAGTCTAATATCTTCATTTTTTCAACATACGTAGCTATTACCCTCGAAAACTAAAACTTTTGACATAGGAAAAGAGCCTTTAATCACATTCTTTACCATTGCAATCATAAAATAGTCTAATATCTTCATTTTTTCAACATACGTAGCTATTACCCTCGAAAACTAAAACTTTTGAAATAGGAAAAGAGCCTTTAATCACATTCTTTACCATTTGCAATCATAAAATAGTCTAATATCTTCATTTTTTCAACATACGTAGCTATTACCCTCGAAAACTAAAACTTTTGAAATAGGAAAAGAGCCTTTAATCACATTCTTTACCATTTGCAATCATAAAATAGTCTAATATCTTCATTTTTTCAACATACGTAGCTATTACCCTCGAAAACTAAAACTTTTGAAAGGAAAAGAGCCTTTAATCACATTCTTTACCATTTGCAATCATAAAATAGTCTAATATCTTCATTTTTTCAACATACGTAGCTATTACCCTCGAAAACTAAAACTTTTGAAATAGGAAAAGAGCCTTTAATCACATTCTTTACCATTTGCAATCATAAAATAGTCTAATATCTTCATTTTTTCAACATACGTAGCTATTACCCTCGAAAACTAAAACTTTTGACATAGGAAAAGAGCCTTTAATCACATTCTTTACCATTTGCAATCATAAAATAGTCTAATATCTTCATTTTTTCAACATACGTAGCTATTACCCTCGAAAACTAAAACTTTTGAAATAGGAAAAGAGCCTTTAATCACATTCTTTACCATTGCAATCATAAAATAGTCTAATATCTTCATTTTTTCAACATACGTAGCTATTACCCTCGAAAACTAAAACTTTTGAAATAGGAAAAGAGCCTTTAATCACATTCTTTACCATGTGCAATCATAAAATAGTCTAATATCTTCATTTTTTCCAACATACGTAGCTATTACCCTCGAAAACTAAAACTTTTGAAATAGGAAAAGAGCCTTTAATCACATTCTTTACCATTTGCAATCATAAAATAGTCTAATATCTTCATTTTTTCAACATACGTAGCTATTACCCTCGAAAACTAAAACTTTTGAAATAGGAAAAGAGCCTTTAATCACATTCTTTACCATGTTGCAATCATAAAATAGTCTAATATCTTCATTTTTTCAACATACGTAGCTATTACCCTCGAAAACTAAAACTTTTGAAATAGGAAAAGAGCCTTTAATCACATTCTTTACCATTGCAATCATAAAATAGTCTAATATCTTCATTTTTTCCAACATACGTAGCTATTACCCTCGAAAACTAAAACTTTTGAAATAGGAAAAGAGCCTTTAATCACATTCTTTACCATTGCAATCATAAAATAGTCTAATATCTTCATTTTTTCAACATACGTAGCTATTACCCTCGAAAACTAAAACTTTTGACATAGGAAAAGAGCCTTTAATCACATTCTTTACCATTTGCAATCATAAAATAGTCTAATATCTTCATTTTTTCAACATACGTAGCTATTACCCTCGAAAACTAAAACTTTTGACATAGGAAAAGAGCCTTTAATCACATTCTTTACCATTTGCAATCATAAAATAGTCTAATATCTTCATTTTTTCAACATACGTAGCTATTACCCTCGAAAACTAAAACTTTTGAAAGGAAAAGAGCCTTTAATCACATTCTTTACCATTTGCAATCATAAAATAGTCTAATATCTTCATTTTTTCAACATACGTAGCTATTACCCTCGAAAACTAAAACTTTTGAAATAGGAAAAGAGCCTTTAATCACATTCTTTACCATTTGCAATCATAAAATAGTCTAATATCTTCATTTTTTCAACATACGTAGCTATTACCCTCGAAAACTAAAACTTTTGACATAGGAAAAGAGCCTTTAATCACATTCTTTACCATGTGCAATCATAAAATAGTCTAATATCTTCATTTTTTCATATACGTATATTAAAAACTAAAACTTTTGAAATAGGAAAAGAGCCTTTAATCACATTCTTTACCATTTGCAATCATAAAATAGTCTAATATCTTCATTTTTTCAACATACGTAGCTATTACCCTCGAAAACTAAAACTTTTGACATAGGAAAAGAGCCTTTAATCACATTCTTTACCATTTGCAATCATAAAATAGTCTAATATCTTCATTTTTTCAACATACGTAGCTATTACCCTCGAAAACTAAAACTTTTGACATAGGAAAAGAGCCTTTAATCACATTCTTTACCATTTGCAATCATAAAATAGTCTAATATCTTCATTTTTTCAACATACGTAGCTATTACCCTCGAAAACTAAAACTTTTGAATAGGAAAAGAGCCTTTAATCACATTCTTTACCATGTGCAATCATAAAATAGTCTAATATCTTCATTTTTTCAACATACGTAGCTATTACCCTCGAAAACTAAAACTTTTGACATAGGAAAAGAGCCTTTAATCACATTCTTTACCATTTGCAATCATAAAATAGTCTAATATCTTCATTTTTTCAACATACGTAGCTATTACCCTCGAAAACTAAAACTTTTGACATAGGAAAAGAGCCTTTAATCACATTCTTTACCATTTGCAATCATAAAATAGTCTAATATCTTCATTTTTTCAACATACGTAGCTATTACCCTCGAAAACTAAAACTTTTGACATAGGAAAAGAGCCTTTAATCACATTCTTTACCATTTGCAATCATAAAATAGTCTAATATCTTCATTTTTTCCAACATACGTAGCTATTACCCTCGAAAACTAAAACTTTTGACATAGGAAAAGAGCCTTTAATCACATTCTTTACCATTGCAATCATAAAATAGTCTAATATCTTCATTTTTTATATATATATTAAAAACTAAAACTTTTGACATAGGAAAAGAGCCTTTAATCACATTCTTTACCATTTGCAATCATAAAATAGTCTAATATCTTCATTTTTTCAACATACGTAGCTATTACCCTCGAAAACTAAAACTTTTGACATAGGAAAAGAGCCTTTAATCACATTCTTTACCATTTGCAATCATAAAATAGTCTAATATCTTCATTTTTTCAACATACGTAGCTATTACCCTCGAAAACTAAAACTTTTGACATAGGAAAAGAGCCTTTAATCACATTCTTTACCATGTGCAATCATAAAATAGTCTAATATCTTCATTTTTTCAACATACGTAGCTATTACCCTCGAAAACTAAAACTTTTGACATAGGAAAAGAGCCTTTAATCACATTCTTTACCATGTGCAATCATAAAATAGTCTAATATCTTCATTTTTTCAACATACGTAGCTATTACCCTCGAAAACTAAAACTTTTGAAATAGGAAAAGAGCCTTTAATCACATTCTTTACCATTTGCAATCATAAAATAGTCTAATATCTTCATTTTTTCAACATACGTAGCTATTACCCTCGAAAACTAAAACTTTTGACATAGGAAAAGAGCCTTTAATCACATTCTTTACCATTTGCAATCATAAAATAGTCTAATATCTTCATTTTTTCAACATACGTAGCTATTACCCTCGAAAACTAAAACTTTTGACATAGGAAAAGAGCCTTTAATCACATTCTTTACCATGTGCAATCATAAAATAGTCTAATATCTTCATTTTTTCAACATACGTAGCTATTACCCTCGAAAACTAAAACTTTTGAAATAGGAAAAGAGCCTTTAATCACATTCTTTACCATGTGCAATCATAAAATAGTCTAATATCTTCATTTTTTCAACATACGTAGCTATTACCCTCGAAAACTAAAACTTTTGAAATAGGAAAAGAGCCTTTAATCACATTCTTTACCATTTGCAATCATAAAATAGTCTAATATCTTCATTTTTTCACATACGTAGCTATTACCCTCGAAAACTAAAACTTTTGACATAGGAAAAGAGCCTTTAATCACATTCTTTACCATTTGCAATCATAAAATAGTCTAATATCTTCATTTTTTCAACATACGTAGCTATTACCCTCGAAAACTAAAACTTTTGACATAGGAAAGAGCCTTTAATCACATTCTTTACCATTTGCAATCATAAAATAGTCTAATATCTTCATTTTTCAACATACGTAGCTATTACCCTCGAAAACTAAAACTTTTGAAATAGGAAAAGAGCCTTTAATCACATTCTTTACCATTTGCAATCATAAAATAGTCTAATATCTTCATTTTTTCAACATACGTAGCTATTACCCTCGAAAACTAAAACTTTTGAAATAGGAAAAGAGCCTTTAATCACATTCTTTACCATTTGCAATCATAAAATAGTCTAATATCTTCATTTTTTCAACATACGTAGCTATTACCCTCGAAAACTAAAACTTTTGACATAGGAAAAGAGCCTTTAATCACATTCTTTACCATTTGCAATCATAAAATAGTCTAATATCTTCATTTTTTCAACATACGTAGCTATTACCCTCGAAAACTAAAACTTTTGAAATAGGAAAAGAGCCTTTAATCACTTTCTTTACCATGTGCAATCATAAAATAGTCTAATATCTTCATTTTTTCAACATACGTAGCTATTACCCTCGAAAACTAAAACTTTTGACATAGGAAAAGAGCCTTTAATCATATTCTTTACCATGTGCAATCATAAAATAGTCTAATATCTTCATTTTCCAACATAGTTGCTATTACCCTCGAAAACTAAAACTTTTGACATAGGAAAAGAGCCTTTAATCACATTCTTTACCATGTGCAATCATAAAATAGTCTAATATCTTCATTTTTTCCAACATATGTAGCTATTACCCTCGAAAACTAAGACTTTTGAATAGGAAAAGAGCCTTTAATCACATTCGTTACCATTTGCAATCTAATATCTTCATTTTTTCAACATACGTAGCTATTACCCTCGAAAACTAAAACTTTTGAAATAGGAAAAGAGCCTTTAATCACATTCTTTACCATGTGCAATCAAAAAATAGTCTAATATCTTCATTTTTTCCAACATACATAGCTATTACCCTCGAAAACTAAAACTTTTGAAATAGGAAAAGAGCCTTTAATCACATTCTTTACCATGTGCAATCATAAAATAGTCTAATATCTTCATTTTTTCAACATACGTAGCTATTACCCTCGAAAACTAAAACTTTTGACATAGGAAAAGAGCCTTTAATCACATTCTTTACCATTTGCAATCATAAAATAGTCTAATATCTTCATTTTTTCAACATACGTAGCTATTACCCTCGAAAACTAAAACTTTTGACATAGGAAAAGAGCCTTTAATCACATTCTTTACCATTTGCAATCATAAAATAGTCTAATATCTTCATTTTTTCAACATACGTAGCTATTACCCTCGAAAACTAAAACTTTTGAAATAGGAAAAGAGCCTTTAATCACATTCTTTACCATTTGCAATCATAAAATAGTCTAATATCTTCATTTTTTCCAACATACGTAGCTATTACCCTCGAAAACTAAAACTTTTGAAATAGGAAAAGAGCCTTTAATCACATTCTTTACCATTTGCAATCATAAAATAGTCTAATATCTTCATTTTTTCAACATACGTAGCTATTACCCTCGAAAACTAAAACTTTTGAAATAGGAAAAGAGCCTTTAATCACATTCTTTACCATTTGCAATCATAAAATAGTCTAATATCTTCATTTTTTTAACATACGTAGCTATTACCCTCGAAAACTAAAACTTTTGAAATAGGAAAAGAGCCTTTAATCACATTCTTTACCATTTGCAATCATAAAATAGTCTAATATCTTCATTTTTTCAACATACGTAGCTATTACCCTCGAAAACTAAAACTTTTGAAAGGAAAAGAGCCTTTAAAAAATTGTCTAATATCTTCATTTTTTCAACATACGTAGCTATTACCCTCGAAAACTAAAACTTTTGACAATAGGAAAAGAGCCTTTAATCACATTCTTCTTTACCATGTGCAATCATAAAATAGTCTAATATCTTCATTTTTTCCAACATACGTAGCTATTACCCTCGAAAACTAAAACTTTTGAAATAGGAAAAGAGCCTTTAATCACATTCTTTACCATTGCAATCATAAAATAGTCTAATATCTTCATTTTTTCAACATACGTAGCTATTACCCTCGAAAACTAAAACTTTTGAAATAGGAAAAGAGCCTTTAATCACATTCTTTACCATTTGCAATCATAAAATAGTCTAATATCTTCATTTTTTCAACATACGTAGCTATTACCCTCGAAAACTAAAACTTTTGAAATAGGAAAAGAGCCTTTAATCACATTCTTTACCATTTGCAATCATAAAATAGTCTAATATCTTCATTTTTTCAACATACGTAGCTATTACCCTCGAAAACTAAAACTTTTGAAATAGGAAAAGAGCCTTTAATCACATTCTTTACCATGCAATCATAAAATAGTCTAATATCTTCATTTTTTCAACATACGTAGCTATTACCCTCGAAAACTAAAACTTTTGAAATAGGAAAAGAGCCTTTAATCACATTCTTTACCATTTGCAATCATAAAATAGTCTAATATCTTCATTTTTTCAACATACGTAGCTATTACCCTCGAAAACTAAAACTTTTGACATAGGAAAAGAGCCTTTAATCACATTCTTTACCATTTGCAATCATAAAATAGTCTAATATCTTCATTTTTTCAACATACGTAGCTATTACCCTCGAAAACTAAAACTTTTGAAATAGGAAAAGAGCCTTTAATCACATTCTTTACCATTGCAATCATAAAATAGTCTAATATCTTCATTTTTTCCAACATACGTAGCTATTACCCTCGAAAACTAAAACTTTTGAAATAGGAAAAGAGCCTTTAATCACATTCTTTACCATTGCAATCATAAAATAGTCTAATATCTTCATTTTTTCAACATACGTAGCTATTACCCTCGAAAACTAAAACTTTTGAAATAGGAAAAGAGCCTTTAATCACATTCTTTACCATTTGCAATCATAAAATAGTCTAATATCTTCATTTTTTCAACATACGTAGCTATTACCCTCGAAAACTAAAACTTTTGAAATAGGAAAAGAGCCTTTAATCACATTCTTTACCATGTGCAATCATAAAATAGTCTAATATCTTCATTTTTTCCAGACGTAGCTATTACCCTCGAAAACTAAAACTTTTGAAATAGGAAAGAGCCTTTAATCACATTCTTTACCATTTGTAATCATAAAATAGTCTAATATCTTCATTTTCAGTCTAATATCATAACATACGTAGCTATTGCCCTCTAAAACTAAAACTTTTGACATAGGAAAAGAGTCTTTAATCACATTCTTTACCATTTGCAATCATAAAATAGTCTAATATCTTCATTTTTTCAACATACGTAGCTATTACCCTCGAAAACTAAAACTTTTGAAATAGGAAAAGAGCCTTTAATCACATTCTTTACCATTGCAATCATAAAATAGTCTAATATCTTCATTTTTTCAACATACGTAGCTATTACCCTCGAAAACTAAAACTTTTGACATAGGAAAAGAGCCTTTAATCACATTCTTTACCATTTGCAATCATAAAATAGTCTAATATCTTCATTTTTTCAACATACGTAGCTATTACCCTCGAAAACTAAAACTTTTGACATAGGAAAAGAGCCTTTAATCACATTCTTTACCATTTGCAATCATAAAATAGTCTAATATCTTCATTTTTTCAACATACGTAGCTATTACCCTCGAAAACTAAAACTTTTGAAAGGAAAAGAGCCTTTAATCACATTCTTTACCATGTGCAATCATAAAATAGTCTAATATCTTCATTTTTCAACATACGTAGCTATTACCCTCGAAAACTAAAACTTTTGAAATAGGAAAAGAGCCTTTAATCACATTCTTTACCATTTGCAATCATAAAATAGTCTAATATCTTCATTTTTTCAACATACGTAGCTATTACCCTCGAAAACTAAAACTTTTGAAATAGGAAAAGAGCCTTTAATCACATTCTTTACCATGTGCAATCATAAAATAGTCTAATATCTTCATTTTTTCAACATACGTAGCTATTACCCTCGAAAACTAAAACTTTTGAAATAGGAAAAGAGCCTTTAATCACATTCTTTACCATGTGCAATCATAAAATAGTCTAATATCTTCATTTTTTCAACATACGTAGCTATTACCCTCGAAAACTAAAACTTTTGACATAGGAAAAGAGCCTTTAATCACATTCTTTACCATTTGCAATCATAAAATAGTCTAATATCTTCATTTTTTCAACATACGTAGCTATTACCCTCGAAAACTAAAACTTTTGACATAGGAAAAGAGCCTTTAATCACATTCTTTACCATTTGCAATCATAAAATAGTCTAATATCTTCATTTTTTCAACATACGTAGCTATTACCCTCGAAAACTAAAACTTTTGACATAGGAAAAGAGCCTTTAATCACATTCTTTACCATTTGCAATCATAAAATAGTCTAATATCTTCATTTTTTCAACATACGTAGCTATTACCCTCGAAAACTAAAACTTTTGAAATAGGAAAAGAGCCTTTAATCACATTCTTTACCATGTGCAATCATAAAATAGTCTAATATCTTCATTTTTTCAACATACAGCTATTACCCTCGAAAACTAAAACTTTTGAAAGGAAAAGAGCCTTTAATCACATTCTTTACCATTGCAATCATAATATCTTCATTTTTTCAACATACGTAGCTATTACCCTCGAAAACTAAAACTTTTGAAATAGGAAAAGAGCCTTTAATCACATTCTTTACCATTTGCAATCATAAAATAGTCTAATATCTTCATTTTTTCAACATACGTAGCTATTACCCTCGAAAACTAAAACTTTTGAAATAGGAAAAGAGCCTTTAATCACATTCTTTACCATTTGCAATCATAAAATAGTCTAATATCTTCATTTTTTCAACATACGTAGCTATTACCCTCGAAAACTAAAACTTTTGAAATAGGAAAAGAGCCTTTAATCACATTCTTTACCATTTGCAATCATAAAATAGTCTAATATCTTCATTTTTTCAACATACGTAGCTATTACCCTCGAAAACTAAAACTTTTGAAATAGGAAAAGAGCCTTTAATCACATTCTTTACCATTTGCAATCATAAAATAGTCTAATATCTTCATTTTTTCAACATACGTAGCTATTACCCTCGAAAACTAAAACTTTTGAAATAGGAAAAGAGCCTTTAATCACATTCTTTACTATGTGCAATCATAAAATAGTCTAATATCTTCATTTTTTCCAACAGACAGCTATTACCCTCGAAAACTAAAACTTTTGAAAGACAAAAAATTGTCTAATATCTTCATTTTTTCAACATACGTAGCTATTACCCTCGAAAACTAAAACTTTTGAAATAGGAAAAGAGCCTTTAATCACATTCTTTACCATGTGCAATCATAAAATAGTCTAATATCTTCATTTTTTCAACATACGTAGCTATTACCCTCGAAAACTAAAACTTTTGAAATAGGAAAAGAGCCTTTAATCACATTCTTTACCATTTGCAATCATAAAATAGTCTAATATCTTCATTTTTTCAACATACGTAGCTATTACCCTCGAAAACTAAAACTTTTGAAATAGGAAAAGAGCCTTTAATCACATTCTTTACCATTTGCAATCATAAAATAGTCTAATATCTTCATTTTTTCAACATACGTAGCTATTACCCTCGAAAACTAAAACTTTTGACATAGGAAAAGAGCCTTTAATCACATTCTTTACCATTTGCAATCATAAAATAGTCTAATATCTTCATTTTTTCAACATACGTAGCTATTACCCTCGAAAACTAAAACTTTTGAAATAGGAAAAGAGCCTTTAATCACATTCTTTACCATTTGCAATCATAAAATAGTCTAATATCTTCATTTTTTCAACATACGTAGCTATTACCCTCGAAAACTAAAACTTTTGACATAGGAAAAGAGCCTTTAATCACATTCTTTACCATGTGCAATCATAAAATAGTCTAATATCTTCATTTTTTCAACATACGTAGCTATTACCCTCGAAAACTAAAACTTTTGAAATAGGAAAAGAGCCTTTAATCACATTCTTTACCATGTGCAATCATAAAATAGTCTAATATCTTCATTTTTTCAACATACGTAGCTATTACCCTCGAAAACTAAAACTTTTGAAATAGGAAAAGAGCCTTTAATCACATTCTTTACCATGTTGCAATCATAAAATAGTCTAATATCTTCATTTTTTCAACATACGTAGCTATTACCCTCGAAAACTAAAACTTTTGAAATAGGAAAAGAGCCTTTAATCACATTCTTTACCATTTGCAATCATAAAATAGTCTAATATCTTCATTTTTTCAACATACGTATTCTATTAAAACTGAAAACTTAAATTTTGACAAGGAAAAGAGCCTTTAATCACATTCTTTACCATGTCAAAAGTCTAATTATTTTCAACATACGTAGCTATTACCCTCGAAAACTAAAACTTTTGAAATAGGAAAAGAGCCTTTAATCACATTCTTTACCATGTGCAATCATAAAATAGTCTAATATCTTCATTTTTTCAACATACGTAGCTATTACCCTCGAAAACTAAAACTTTTGAATAGGAAAAGAGCCTTTAATCACATTCTTTACCATTGCAATCATAAAATAGTCTAATATCTTCATTTTTTCAACATACGTAGCTATTACCCTCGAAAACTAAAACTTTTGACATAGGAAAAGAGCCTTTAATCACATTCTTTACCATTTGCAATCATAAAATAGTCTAATATCTTCATTTTTTCAACATACGTAGCTATTACCCTCGAAAACTAAAACTTTTGAAATAGGAAAAGAGCCTTTAATCACATTCTTTACCATTTGCAATCATAAAATAGTCTAATATCTTCATTTTTTCAACATACGTAGCTATTACCCTCGAAAACTAAAACTTTTGACATAGGAAAAGAGCCTTTAATCACATTCTTTACCATTTGCAATCATAAAATAGTCTAATATCTTCATTTTTTCAACATACGTAGCTATTACCCTCGAAAACTAAAACTTTTGAAATAGGAAAAGAGCCTTTAATCACATTCTTTACCATTTGCAATCATAAAATAGTCTAATATCTTCATTTTTTCAACATACGTAGCTATTACCCTCGAAAACTAAAACTTTTGAAATAGGAAAAGAGCCTTTAATCACATTCTTTACCATTTGCAATCATAAAATAGTCTAATATCTTCATTTTTTCAACATACGTAGCTATTACCCTCGAAAACTAAAACTTTTGAAATAGGAAAAGAGCCTTTAATCACATTCTTTACCATGTGCAATCATAAAATAGTCTAATATCTTCATTTTTTCAACATACGTAGCTATTACCCTCGAAAACTAAAACTTTTGAAATAGGAAAAGAGCCTTTAATCACATTCTTTACCATTTGCAATCATAAAATAGTCTAATATCTTCATTTTTTCAACATACGTAGCTATTACCCTCGAAAACTAAAACTTTTGAAATAGGAAAAGAGCCTTTAATCACATTCTTTACCATTTGCAATCATAAAATAGTCTAATATCTTCATTTTTTCAACATACGTAGCTATTACCCTCGAAAACTAAAACTTTTGAAATAGGAAAAGAGCCTTTAATCACATTCTTTACCATGTGCAATCATAAAATAGTCTAATATCTTCATTTTTTCCAACAGACAGCTATTACCCTCGAAAACTAAAACTTTTGAAAGGAAAAGAGCCTTTAATCACATTCTTTACCATTGCAATCATAAAATAGTCTAATATCATTTTTTCAACATACGTAGCTATTACCCTCGAAAACTAAAACTTTTGAAATAGGAAAAGAGCCTTTAATCACATTCTTTACCATGTGCAATCATAAAATAGTCTAATATCTTCATTTTTTCAACATACGTAGCTATTACCCTCGAAAACTAAAACTTTTGAAAGAGGAAAAGAGCCTTTAATCACATTCTTTACCATTTGCAATCATAAAATAGTCTAATATCTTCATTTTTTCAACATACGTAGCTATTACCCTCGAAAACTAAAACTTTTGAAATAGGAAAAGAGCCTTTAATCACATTCTTTACCATGTGCAATCATAAAATAGTCTAATATCTTCATTTTTTCAACATACGTAGCTATTACCCTCGAAAACTAAAACTTTTGAAATAGGAAAAGAGCCTTTAATCACATTCTTTACCATGCAATCATAAAATAGTCTAATATCTTCATTTTTTCAACATACGTAGCTATTACCCTCGAAAACTAAAACTTTTGAAATAGGAAAAGAGCCTTTAATCACATTCTTTACCATTTGCAATCATAAAATAGTCTAATATCTTCATTTTTTCAACATACGTAGCTATTACCCTCGAAAACTAAAACTTTTGAAATAGGAAAAGAGCCTTTAATCACATTCTTTACCATGTGCAATCATAAAATAGTCTAATATCTTCATTTTTTCAACATACGTAGCTATTACCCTCGAAAACTAAAACTTTTGAAATAGGAAAAGAGCCTTTAATCACATTCTTTACCATGTGCAATCATAAAATAGTCTAATATCTTCATTTTTTCCAACAGACATAGCTATTACCCTCGAAAACTAAAACTTTTGAAATAGGAAAAGAGCCTTTAATCACATTCTTTACCATTTGCAATCATAAAATAGTCTAATATCTTCATTTTTTCAACATACGTAGCTATTACCCTCGAAAACTAAAACTTTTGAAATAGGAAAAGAGCCTTTAATCACATTCTTTACCATGTTGCAATCATAAAATAGTCTAATATCTTCATTTTTTCAACATACGTAGCTATTACCCTCGAAAACTAAAACTTTTGAAATAGGAAAAGAGCCTTTAATCACATTCTTTACCATGTGCAATCATAAAATAGTCTAATATCTTCATTTTTTCAACATACGTAGCTATTACCCTCGAAAACTAAAACTTTTGAAATAGGAAAAGAGCCTTTAATCACATTCTTTACCATGTGCAATCATAAAATAGTCTAATATCTTCATTTTTTAATATTAATATATTAAAAACTAAAACTTTTGAAATAGGAAAAGAGCCTTTAATCACATTCTTTACCATGTGCAATCATAAAATAGTCTAATATCTTCATTTTTTCAACATACGTAGCTATTACCCTCGAAAACTAAAACTTTTGAAATAGGAAAAGAGCCTTTAATCACATTCTTTACCATTTGCAATCATAAAATAGTCTAATATCTTCATTTTTTCAACATACGTAGCTATTACCCTCGAAAACTAAAACTTTTGACATAGGAAAAGAGCTTTAATCACATTCTTTACCATTTGCAATCATAAAATAGTCTAATATCTTCATTTTTTCAACATACGTAGCTATTACCCTCGAAAACTAAAACTTTTGACATAGGAAAAGAGCCTTTAATCACATTCTTTACCATTTGCAATCATAAAATAGTCTAATATCTTCATTTTTTCAACAT
>NW_027065024.1:0-23209 GCF_032884065.1 Artemia franciscana
CATCCCCTGTTTCCCCCGGTGTCCCCGTTGTAGTTGTGTCCCTGTGTCCCGGTCGTCATTTATATTCCCTGTGTCCCGGTCGTCATTTGTATCCCGGTGTCCCGGTCTGTATATACATTCGTTTTTTAGTTTTGTTTTTCTCCTTTATTTTTTTTCCTTTTTTTTCTTTTTTAGCTTATTTAGATTTTTAGATTTTTTAGTTTTTTTATTAGTTTTTAGTTTTTTTTTCTTTTTAGTTTTTTTGTCCCGGTCGTCATTTATATCCCCCTGTTTCCCCCGGTGTCCCCGTTGTAGTTGTGTCCCTGTGTCCCGGTCGTCATTTATATTCCCTGTGTCCCGGTCGTCATTTGTATCCCGGTGTACCGGTCTGTATATACATTCGTTTTTTAGTTTTGTTCTTCTCCTTTATTTTTTTCCTTTTTTTTCTTTTTTAGTTTATTTAGATTTTTAGATTTTTTAGTTTTTTTATTAGTTTTTAGTTTTTTTTTCTTTTTAGTTTTTTTGTAGTTTTTACCTTCTTTTTAGTTTTGTTAATTTTTTTTTTACTTATGTCCTGGTCGTCATTTATACTCCCTGTGTCCCGGTGCTTTGTTGATTGCTAATTGAACATTCCTTTTGTCCTGGTCGCTTTCTCTTTGAGTGTCGTCATTTATTTTTTTCTGTTTTAGTTCTTTTAGTTTTTACCTTTTTTAGTTTTTTTTAGTTTTTTATATGAAAATTTTTTTTAGTTTTTTCCTTTTTTTCTTTTTAGTTTTTTATTGGTTTTTACCTTTATGTTAGCTTATTTTTCAGTTTTTTCCTTTTTTTTAGTTTTTTTTTATTTTTTATTTTTTTTAGTTTTTTACCTTTTTTTAGTTTTTTTAGTTTTTTTAGTTTTTTAGCTTTTTTACTTTTTTTATTAGTTTTTAGTTTTTTTTTGTAGTTTTTGCCTTTTTTTAGTTTTTTCAGTTTTTTTTTAGTTTTTAGTTTTTAACCTTTTTTTAGTTTTTTTAGTTTTTTAGCTTTTTTAGTTTTTTTTTCTTTTTAGTTTTTTTTGTAGTTTTTACCTTTTTTAGTTTTTTTCATATATATTTATTTTATATATATTTATTTAACCTTTATTTTAGCTTATTTTTCAGTTTTTTCCTTTTTTTTAGTTTTTTTTTAGTTTTTAGTTTTTTTAGTTTTTTACCTTTTTTTAGTTTTTTAGTTTTTTTAGTTTTTTAGCTTTTTTATTTTTTTTATTAGTTTTTAGTTTTTTTGTAGTTTTTGCCTTTTTTTTAGTTTTTTTAGTTTTTTAGCTTTTTTATTAGTTTTTAGTTTTTTTTTGTAGTTTTTGCCTTTTTTTAGTTTTTTTAGTTTTTTAGCTTTTTTATTTTTTTTATTAGTTTTTAGTTTTTTTTTTGTAGTTTTTGCCTTTTTTTAGTTTTTTCAGTATTGACGTCACCTGATCCAGTTTTTTCAGGTGACGTCACCTGATCCACGATCCACAGATCCACAGACAACTTATTTTTATATATATAGATAGTTTTTTTTTTTTACTTATGTCCTGGTCGTCATTTATACTCCCTGTGTCCCGGTGCTTTGTTGATTGCTAATCGAACATTCCTTTTGTCCTGGTCGCTTTCTCTTTGAGTGTCGTCATTTATTTTTTTCTTTTTTAGTTCTTTTAGTTTTTACCTTTTTTAGTTTTTTTTAGTTTTTTAGATGAAAATTTTTTTTAGTTTTTTCCTTTTTTTCTTTTTAGTTTTTTATTGGTTTTTACCTTTATTTTAGCTTATTTTTCAGTTTTTTCCTTTTTTTTAGTTTTTTTTTATTTTTTATTTTTTTTAGTTTTTTACCTTTTTTTAGTTTTTTTAGTTTTTTTAGTTTTTTAGCTTTTTTACTTTTTTTATTAGTTTTTAGTTTTTTTTTTGTAGTTTTTGCCTTTTTTTAGTTTTTTCAGTTTTTTTTTTAGTTTTTTATTGGTTTTTACCTTTATTTTAGCTTATTTTTCAGTTTTTTCCTTTTTTTTTAGTTTTTTTTAGTTTTTAGTTTTTTTAGTTTTTTACCTTTTTTTAGTTTTTTTTAGTTTTTTTAGTTTTTTAGCTTTTTTATTTTTTTTATTAGTTTTTAGTTTTTTTTGTAGTTTTTGCCTTTTTTTAGTTTTTTTAGTTTTTTAGCTTTTTTATTAGTTTTTAGTTTTTTTTGTAGTTTTTGCCTTTTTTTAGTTTTTTTAGTTTTTTAGCTTTTTTATTTTTTTTATTAGTTTTTAGTTTTTTTTGTAGTTTTTGCCTTTTTTTAGTTTTTTCAGTTTTGACGTCACCTGATCCAGTTTTTTCAGGTGACGTCACCTGATCCATCCACAGACAGACAGACAACTTATTTTTATATATATAGATATATATATATATATATATATATATATATATATATATATATATATATATATATATATATATATATATATACTAGCTGTTGGGGTGGCGCTTCACGCCACCCCAACACCTAGTTGGTGGGGGCGCTTCGCGCCCCCCCCAAGCCCCCCCGCGCGCGTAAGTCGTTACGCGCCATAATAGTTACGCGCCATTGTAGTTGTGTCCCTATGTCCCACCTGTGAATATAGATATATATATATATATATATATATATATATATATATATGTGGTTTTAACTACGTAAAACTTGCGAATATACAACATTCTTTGCTGTCCCATTGTCTTTGCATATAAATAGATTGTCAGGTTTACCGACTCTTGAACATGCAACATATAATAGTCCATGGGAAAACAATCTGTATTCAGATCTATACCTCATGATTCTAATGATTGCCCTTGAGCTTTGTTGATGGTGATTGCTAATCGACCATTCCCTGTCCCGGTGTCCCGGTCGTCATTTACATCCCCCTGTTTCCCCCGGTGTCCCCGTTGTAGTTGTGTCCCTGTGTCCCGGTCGTCATTTATATTCCCTGTGTCCCGGTCGTCATTTGTATCCCGGTGTACCGGTCTGTATATACATTCGTTTTTTAGTTTTGTTTTTCTCCTTTATTTTTTTCCTTTTTTTTTCTTTTTTAGTTTATTTAGATTTTTAGATTTTTTAGTTTTTTTATTAGTTTTTAGTTTTTTTTTTCTTTTTAGTTTTTTTGTAGTTTTTAACTTCTTTTTAGTTTTGTTAATTTTTTTTTTTACTTATGTCCTGGTCGTCATTTATACTCCCTGTGTCCCGGTGCTTTGTTGATTGCTAATCGAACATTCCTTTTGTCCTGGTCGCTTTCTCTTTGAGTGTCGTCATTTATTTTTTTCTTTTTTAGTTCTTTTAGTTTTTACCTTTTTTAGTTTTTTTTAGTTTTTTAGATGAAAATTTTTTTAGTTTTTTCCTTTTTTTCTTTTTAGTTTTTTATTGGTTTTTACCTTTATGTTAGCTTATTTTTCAGTTTTTTCCTTTTTTTTATTTTTTTTTTTTTTTATTTTTTTAGTTTTTTACCTTTTTTTAGTTTTTTTAGTTTTTTTAGTTTTTTTAGTTTTTTAGCTTTTTTACTTTTTTTATTAGTTTTTAGTTTTTTTGTAGTTTTTGCCTTTTTTTAGTTTTTTCAGTTTTTTTTTAGTTTTTTATTGGTTTTTACCTTTATTTTAGCTTATTTTTCAGTTTTTTCCTTTTTTTTAGTTTTTTTTAGTTTTTTTTAGTTTTTAGTTTTTTTAGTTTTTTACCTTTTTTTAGTTTTTTAGTTTTTTTAGTTTTTTAGCTTTTTTATTTTTTTTATTAGTTTTTAGTTTTTTTTGTAGTTTTTGCCTTTTTTTAGTTTTTTTAGTTTTTTAGCTTTTTTATTAGTTTTTAGTTTTTTTTGTAGTTTTTGCCTTTTTTTAGTTTTTTTAGTTTTTTAGCTTTTTTATTTTTTTTATTAGTTTTTAGTTTTTTTTGTAGTTTTTGCCTTTTTTTAGTTTTTTCAGTTTTGACGTCACCTGATCCAGTTTTTTCAGGTGACGTCACCTGATCCACGATCCACAGATCCACAGACAACTTATTTTTATATATATAGATAGTTTTTTTTTTACTTATGTCCTGGTCGTCATTTATACTCCCTGTGTCCCGGTGCTTTGTTGATTGCTAATCGAACATTCCTTTTGTCCTGGTCGCTTTCTCTTTGAGTTTCGTCATTTATTTTTTTCTTTTTTAGTTCTTTTAGTTTTTACCTTTTTTAGTTTTTTTTAGTTTTTTAGATGAAAATTTTTTTTAGTTTTTTCCTTTTTTTCTTTTTAGTTTTTTATTGGTTTTTACCTTTATTTTAGCTTATTTTTCATTTTTTTCCTTTTTTTTAGTTTTTTTTTTATTTTTTTTAGTTTTTTACCTTTTTTTGGTTTTTTTAGTTTTTTTAGTTTTTTAGCTTTTTTACTTTTTTTATTAGTTTTTAGTTTTTTTTTTGTAGTTTTTGCCTTTTTTTAGTTTTTTCAGTTTTTTTTTTAGTTTTTTATTGGTTTTTACCTTTATTTTAGCTTATTTTTCAGTTTTTTCCTTTTTTTTTATTTTTTTTTGGTTTTTAGTTTTTTTCGTTTTTTACCTTTTTTTTAGTTTTTTTAGTTTTTTTAGTTTTTTAGCTTTTTTATTTTTTTTATTAGTTTTTAGTTTTTTTTGTAGTTTTTGCCTTTTTTTAGTTTTTTTAGTTTTTTAGCTTTTTTATTAGTTTTTAGTTTTTTTTGTAGTTTTTGCCTTTTTTTAGTTTTTTTAGTTTTTTAGCTTTTTTATTTTTTTTATTAGTTTTTAGTTTTTTTTGTAGTTTTTGCCTTTTTTAGTTTTTTCAGTTTTGACGTCACCTGATCCAGTTTTTTCAGGTGACGTCACCTGATCCATCCACAGACAGACAGACAACTTATTTTTATATATATAGAAGATATATAGATAGTTTTTTTTTTTACTTATGTCCTGGTCGTCATTTATACTCCCTGTGTCCCGGTGCTTTGTTGATTGCTAATCGAACATTCCTTTTGTCCTGGTCGCTTTCTCTTTGAGTTTCGTCATTTATTTTTTTCTTTTTTAGTTCTTTTAGTTTTTACCTTTTTTAGTTTTTTTAGTTTTTTAGATGAAAATTTTTTTTAGTTTTTTGCTTTTTTTCTTTTTAGTTTTTTATTGGTTTTTACCTTTATTTTAGCTTATTTTTCAGTTTTTTCCTTTTTTTTATTTTTTTTTATTTTTTATTTTTTTTAGTTTTTTACCTTTTTTTTAGTTTTTTTAGTTTTTTTAGTTTTTTAGCTTTTTTACTTTTTTTATTAGTTTTTAGTTTTTTTTTGTAGTTTTTGCCTTTTTTTAGTTTTTTCAGTTTTTTTTTTAGTTTTTTATTGGTTTTTACCTTTATTTTAGCTTATTTTTCAGTTTTTTCCTTTTTTTTTAGTTTTTTTTAGTTTTTAGTTTTTTTCGTTTTTTACCTTTTTTTTAGTTTTTTTAGTTTTTTTAGTTTTTTAGCTTTTTTATTTTTTTTATTAGTTTTTAGTTTTTTTTGTAGTTTTTGCCTTTTTTTAGTTTTTTTAGTTTTTTAGCTTTTTTATTAGTTTTTAGTTTTTTTTGTAGTTTTTGCCTTTTTTTAGTTTTTTTAGTTTTTTAGCTTTTTTATTTTTTTTATTAGTTTTTAGTTTTTTTTGTAGTTTTTGCCTTTTTTAGTTTTTTCAGTTTTGACGTCACCTGATCCAGTTTTTTCAGGTGACGTCACCTGATCCATCCACAGACAGACAGACAACTTATTTTTATATATATAGAAGATAGATATATATATATCCCCCTGATACAATCTGTGCCCCCGGCATCCCCGTTGTGGTTGTGTCCCTGTGTCCCGGTCGTCATTTATATTCCCTGTGTCCCAGTCGTCATTTGTGTCCCGGTGTCCCGGTCTGTAATCTATCTTTGAGTGTCCCGGTCGTCATTTATATTCCCTGTGTCCCGGCTTTTAGTTTTCTTTTTCTTCTTTATTTTTCTATTTTTTTCCTTTTTTTAGTTTTTTTCTTTTTCAGTTTTTAGTTTTTTTAGTTTTTTTAGTTTTTTAGCTTTTTTATTTTTTTTATTAGTTTTTAGTTTTTTTTGTAGTTTTTGCCTTTTTTTAGTTTTTTTAGTTTTTTAGCTTTTTTATTAGTTTTTAGTTTTTTTTGTAGTTTTTGCCTTTTTTTAGTTTTTTTAGTTTTTTAGCTTTTTTATTTTTTTTATTAGTTTTTAGTTTTTTTTGTAGTTTTTGCCTTTTTTAGTTTTTTCAGTTTTGACGTCACCTGATCCAGTTTTTTCAGGTGACGTCACCTGATCCATCCACAGACAGACAGACAACTTATTTTTATATATATAGAAGATATATAGATAGTTTTTTTTTACTTATGTCCTGGTCGTCATTTATACTCCCTGTGTCCCGGTGCTTTGTTGATTGCTAATCGAACATTCCTTTTGTCCTGGTCGCTTTCTCTTTGAGTTTCGTCATTTATTTTTTTCTTTTTTAGTTCTTTTAGTTTTTACCTTTTTTAGTTTTTTTTAGTTTTTTAGATGAAAATTTTTTTTAGTTTTTTCCTTTTTTTCTTTTTAGTTTTTTATTGGTTTTTACCTTTATTTTAGCTTATTTTTCAGTTTTTTCCTTTTTTTTATTTTTTTTTTATTTTTTATTTTTTTTAGTTTTTTACCTTTTTTTTAGTTTTTTTAGTTTTTTTAGTTTTTTAGCTTTTTTACTTTTTTTATTAGTTTTTAGTTTTTTTTTGTAGTTTTTGCCTTTTTTTAGTTTTTTCAGTTTTTTTTTAGTTTTTTATTGGTTTTTACCTTTATTTTAGCTTATTTTTCAGTTTTTTCCTTTTTTTTTTAGTTTTTTTTAGTTTTTAGTTTTTTTCGTTTTTTACCTTTTTTTTAGTTTTTTTAGTTTTTTTAGTTTTTTAGCTTTTTTATTTTTTTTATTAGTTTTTAGTTTTTTTTGTAGTTTTTGCCTTTTTTTAGTTTTTTTAGTTTTTTAGCTTTTTTATTAGTTTTTAGTTTTTTTTGTAGTTTTTGCCTTTTTTTAGTTTTTTTAGTTTTTTAGCTTTTTTATTTTTTTTATTAGTTTTTAGTTTTTTTTGTAGTTTTTGCCTTTTTTAGTTTTTTCAGTTTTGACGTCACCTGATCCAGTTTTTTCAGGTGACGTCACCTGATCCATCCACAGACAGACAGACAACTTATTTTTATATATATAGAAGATAGATATATATATATCCCCCTGATACAATCTGTGCCCCCGGCATCCCCGTTGTGGTTGTGTCCCTGTGTCCCGGTCGTCATTTATATTCCCTGTGTCCCAGTCGTCATTTGTGTCCCGGTGTCCCGGTCTGTAATCTATCTTTGAGTGTCCCGGTCGTCATTTATATTCCCTGTGTCCCGGCTTTTAGTTTTCCTTTTTTTAGTTTTTTTCTTTTTCAGTTTTTAGTTTTTTTAGTTTTTTTGTAGTTTTACTTCTTTTAGTTTTTTTAGTTTTTTAGCTTTTTTAGTTTTTTTTTCTTCTTTTGTATTAATGCTAAAGCCAAGGTTCGAACCTGGAACCTCTCGGACCTAGAACCTGGAACATAACGCTTTACCAACTCAGCTACTTCGGCTTGAATACATTCGTTTTGAGCAGCTTCCTCGGCTGTTGCCAATGAAGGTTCTTCAGTCATTTTACAATTAGAAATATCTCTTTCAACGATCTTCTTACAATTAAAAATTTGTCTTTGAACGATTTTCTTAAATACCTGTGTCCTGGTCGTCATTTATATTCCCTGGGTCCCGGTATCCCAGTCTGTAATTTCTCTTTGAGTGTCCCGGTCGTCATTTATATTCCCTCTGTCCTGGTCGTCATTTGTGTCCCGGTCACTAATTTCTCTTTGAGTGTTTTTCCTTTTTAGTTTTTTTTAGTTTTTTACCTTTTTTCAGTTTTCTTTTTCTTCTTTATTTTTCAGCGTCATTATGAAATACATATCACCGAACCTTTGTTTTTTTAACTAAAATCTGGTAGGCATTGATGACCTTATCCAAGTCAAAATCCTAAATATATATATATATATATATATATATATATATCTATATATATAAAAATAAGTTGTCTGTGGATGGATGGATGGATGGATGTGTCAGGTGACGTCACCTGAAAAAACTGGATTAGGTGACGTCAAAACTGAAAAAACTAAAAAAAGGCAAAAACTACAAAAGAAACTAAAAACTAATAAAAAAAGCTAAAAAACTAAAAAAACTAAAAAAACTATAAAGGTAAAAACCAATAAAAAACTAAAAAAAAAACTGAAAAAACTAAAAAAACGCAAAAACTACAAAAAAAACTAAAAACTAATAAAAAAAGTAAAAAAGCTAAAAAACTAAAAAAACTAAAAAAAGGTAAAAAACTAAAAAAAATAAAAAATAAAAAAAACTAAAAAAAAGGAAAAAACTGAAAAATAAGCTAAAATAAAGGTAAAAACCAATAAAAAACTAAAAAAAAAAAGGAAAAAACTAATAAATGACGACACTCAAAGAGAAAAAAAAGGCAAAAACTACAAAAAAAACTAAAAACTAATAAAAAAAATAAAAAAGCTAAAAAACTAAAAAAACTAAAAAAAGGCAAAAACTACAAAAAAAACTAAAAACTAATAAAAAAGCTAAAAAACTAAAAAAACTAAAAAAAAGGCAAAAACTACAAAAAAACTAAAAACTAATAAAAAAAATAAAAAAGCTAAAAAACTAAAAAAAACTAAAAAAACTAAAAAAAGGTAAAAAACTAAAAAAACTAAAAACTAAAAAAAACTAAAAAAGGTAAAAACTAAAAGAACTAAAAAAGAAAAAAATAAATGACGACACTCAAAGAGAAAGCGACCAGGACAAAAGGAATGTTCGATTAGCAATCAACAAAGCACCGGGACACAGGGAGTATAAATGACGACCCGGGGGAAACAGGGGGATATAAATGACGACCGGGACAAAAAAACTAAAAAGAAAAAAAAACTAAAAACTAATAAAAAAACTAAAAAATCTAAAAATCTAAATAAGCTAAAAAAGAAAAAAAAAGGAAAAAAATAAAGGAGAAAAACAAAACTAAAAAACGAATGTATATACAGACCGGGACACCGGGATACAAATGACGACCGGGACCCGGGACACAGGGAATATAAATGACGACCGGGACACAGGGACACAACTCCGGTACACCGGGATACAAATGACGACCGGGACACAGGGAATATAAATGACGACCGGGACACAGGGACACAACTACAACGGGGACACCGGGGGAAACAGGGGGATATAAATGACGACCGGGACAAAAAAACTAAAAAGAAAAAAAAACTAAAAACTAATAAAAAAACTAAAAAATCTAAAAATCTAAATAAGCTAAAAAAGAAAAAAAAAGGAAAAAAATAAAGGAGAAAAACAAAACTAAAAAACGAATGTATATACAGACCGGGACACCGGGATACAAATGACGACCGGGACCCGGGACACAGGGAATATAAATGACGACCGGGACACAGGGACACAACTACAACGGGGACACCGGGGGAAACAGGGGGATGTAAATGACGACCGGGACACCGGGACAGGGAATGGTCGATTAGCAATCACCATCAACAAAGCTCAAGGGCAATCATTAGAATCATGAGGTATAGATCTGAATACAGATTGTTTTCCCATGGACCATTATATGTTGCATGTTCAAGAGTCGGTAAACCTGACAATCTATTTATATGCAAAGACAATGGGACAGCAAAGAATGTTGTATATTCGCAAGTTTTACGTAGTTAAAACCATATATATATATCTATCTATATTCACAGGTGGGACATAGGGACACAACTACAATGGCGCGTAACTATTATGGCGCGTAACGACTTACGCGCGCGGGGGGGCTTGGGGGGGGCGCGAAGCGCCCCCACCAACTAGGTGTTGGGGTGGCGCGAAGCGCCACCCCAACAGCTAGTATATATATATATATATATATGTTTTTTAACTACGTAAAACTAGCGAATACATAACATTCTTCGTTTTCCCATTGTCTGTGCATATAGATAGACTGTCAGGTTTACCGACTCTTGAAAATGCAGCATATAATCGTAAATGGGAAAACAATCCGTTTTCAGATCTATACAGCATTTTTCTAATGATTGCCCTTGAGCTGTGTTGATGGTGATTGCTAATCGAATAGTCTCTGTGCCCCCGTCGTCATTTATATATCCCCCCCTGTGCCCTTCCGGCGTCCCCGTTGTGGTTGTATCCCTGTGTCCTCGTCTTCATTTGTGTTTCCTGCGTCCCGGTGTCTCGGTCTGTAATTTCTCTTTGAGTGTCCCGGTCGTCATTTATATTCCCTGTGTCCCGGTCGTCATTTGTGTCCCAGTGTCCCGGTCTGTAACTTCTTTTTGAGTGTCCCGGTTGTCATTTATATTTCTTGTGTCCCGGTTTCCCGGTCTGTAACGTCATAAAGTCTTCAATGGCTCTGGTGTTGCAGCCAGTTAAGGAAGTTTGACTATTCCTGAGGCGCAAACCCATTCCCATTGTATCATCATTAAATTTCAAGGCTTTGCAATGGGGACAAATTTTAGACATAGTCCCCATTTGAACCCATCTACTCAAGCTATAACCTTCGACTGGGCTGTACCCGAATGCCTGGCGATAATTTTGACGTTGTTTTTGTGATTCCTCGGAACGCTTTCTTTTGGCATTGTCTCATAATTTTTTCGGTAATTTCTCTTTGAGCCTCAAGCCTGTTTTCACGTTGTTCTTGTGATTCCTCGTCACGATTTTTTTTTTGGTAATTTCTCTTTGAGCTACGAGCCTGTTTACACGTTGTTCTTGAGATTCTTCCACACGCTTTCTTTTCTTAATTTCTCTATTAGCCGCAAGCCTTTTGGCATTAACTCTTTGAGCAGCTTCCTCGGCTGTTTCTTCTGCCATTTTAGGATTTATACCAAAATTTCTCTTTGTATTAACTCTTTGAGCAGCTTCCTCGGCTGTTTCTTCTGCCATTGTAGAATTTATACTGAAATTTCTCTTTGAATCGCCCCCTTATATACTAATAATGACGTCATATACATATACATATGCGTACAAACAAACAAACATACAACTTATTTTTATATATATAGATATACAATACCAGGACCCTGGTGGCTTCGCTGCCGGTCCCTGGCACTCACCATGTGGCAGGCCTCTATATACGGATTCTTCTCATTGTCGCTTGTCTTCTAACCGCAGACAATTTGAGGCAATTTGCTGTCTCTTCCCACTGTTCTCTTTTCAAAGATATTTGAGTACTAATGCAAATTCAGTTTTTAACAACGATATCTACTAAGCTTTAAACTTTTGGTTTTCTTTTTTAAGATTTTTGAATTGTTGTAATCGCTTGATAAAAGTATACTAATACTAGCTGTTGGTGTGGCACTTCGCACCATACCAACACCTAGTTGGTGGGTACGCTCCGCGCCCCTACCCCCAATCCCCCCCTCACGCGCACGCGCCATATATGTTACGCGCCATTGTAGTTGTTTCCCTGTGTCCCACCTGTGAATATACATAGATATATATATATATATACATATTTTTAAACTACGTAAAATTTGCAAATATATAACATTCTTCGCTGTCCCATCGTCTGTGCATATACAAAGTCTTATATACTTATAATGACGTCATATGAAAACGCTCTTTTTACAAACAAACAAACATGCATACATACAACTTATTTCTATATAGATAGACTAGCTGTTGGGGTGGCACTTCGTGCCATACAGTATTCAGATCTATACCTCTTTATTCTTATGATTGCCCTTGAGCTTAGTTGATGGTGATTGCTAATCGAACATTCCCTGTGTCCCCATCGTCATTTATATATCCCCCTGTGCTAAAAAGAAAAAAGCTTAATAAAAAGGAAAAAATAAAAAAGGTAAAAAACTAGAAAGAAAAAATTCCGGGAAACAAATGAAGACTGGGACACAGGGAGAAAACTACGACGGGGATCCAGGGGGCACAGGGGGATATATAAATTACGACGGGGATACAGGTAATGTTCGATTAGCAATCACCATCAACAAAGCTCAAGGACAATCATTAGAATGATGAGGTATAACTAAAAAAACTAAAAAAAGGTAAAAAACTAATAACTAAAAAAAAAGACCAATTCAAAAACGAATGTATATACAGACCGGGACACCGGGACACAAATGACAACCCGGACAACGGGACACAGGGAATATAAATGACAACCGGAACACTCAAAGAGAAATTACAGACTGGGACACCGGGACACAAATGACGACCGGGACACAGGGAATATAAATGACAACCGGGACACAGGGACACAACTACAACGGGGACGCCGGGGGGCACAGGGGGATATATAAATGACGACGGCGACACAGGGAATGTTCGATTAGCAATCACCATCAACAAAGCTCAAAGGCAATCATTAGAATCATGAGGTATATATCTGAATACGGATTGTTTTCCCCATGGACAATTATATGTTGCAAGTTCGAGAGTCGGTAAGCCTGACAATCTATTTATATGCACAGACAATGGGACAGCGAAGAATGTTGTATATTGGTAAGTTTTACGTAGTTAAAAACATACATATATATATATATATATATATATATATATATATATATATATATATATATATATATATATATAAAAATATATATATATATATATATATATATATATATATATATATATATATATATATATATATATATATATATATATATATATATATATATATATATATATATATATATATATATATATATATATATATACTAGCTGTTGGGGTGGCGCTTCGCGCCACCCCAACACCTAGTTGGTGGGGGCGCTTCGAACCCCCCCCAAGCCCCCCCGCGCGCGTAAGTCGTTACGCGCCATATTAGTTACGCGCCATTGTAGTTGTGTCCCTATGTCCCACCTGTGAATATAGATATATATATATATATATATATATATCTATATATATAAAAATAAGTTGTCTGTCTGTGGATGTGTGGATGGATGTGTGGATGGATGTGTCAGGTGACGTCACCTGAAAAAACTGGATTAGGTGACGTCAAAACTGAAAAAACTAAAAAAAGGCAAAAACTACAAAAAAAAACTAAAAACTAATAAAAAAAATAAAAAAGCTAAAAAACTAAAAAAACTATAAAGGTAAAAACCAATAAAAAACTAAAAAAAAAACTGAAAAAACTAAAAAAAGGCAAAAACTACAAAAAAAAACTAAAAACTAATAAAAAAAGTAAAAAAGCTAAAAAACTAAAAAAACTAAAAAAACTAAAAAAAGGTAAAAAAATAAAAAAAATAAAAAATAAAAAAAAACTAAAAAAAAGGAAAAAACTGAAAAATAAGCTAAAATAAAGGTAAAAACCAATAAAAAACTAAAAAAAAAAAAGGAAAAAACTAATAAATGACGACACTCAAAGAGAAAGCGACCAGGACAAAAGGAATGTTCGATTAGCAATCAACAAAGCACCGGGACACAGGTAGTATAAATGACGACCAGGACATAAGTAAAAAAAAAAAAACTATCTATATATATAAAAATAAGTTGTCTGTGGATCTGTGGATCGTGGATCAGGTGACGTCACCTGAAAAAACTGGATCAGGTGACGTCAAAACTGAAAAAACTAAAAAAAGGCAAAAACTACAAAAAAAACTAAAAACTAATAAAAAAAATAAAAAAGCTAAAAAACTAAAAAAACTAAAAAAATGCGAAAACTACAAAAAAAACTAAAAACTAATAAAAAAGCTAAAAAACTAAAAAAACTAAAAAAAGGCAAAAACTACAAAAAAACTAAAAACTAATAAAAAAAATAAAAAAGCTAAAAAACTAAAAAAACTAAAAAAAGGTAAAAAACTAAAAAATAAATAACGACCGGGACACAGGGACACAACTACAACGGGGACACCGGGGGAAACAGGGGGATATAAATGACGACCGGGACAAAAAAACTAAAAAGAAATAAAAACTAAAAACTAATAAAAAAAACTAAAAAATCTAAAAATCTAAATAAGCTAAAAAAGAAAAAAAAGGAAAAAAATAAAGGAGAAAAACAAAACTAAAAAACGAATGTATATACAGACCGGGACACCGGGATACAAATGATGACCGGGACCCGGGACACAGGGAATATAAATGACGACCGGGACACAGGGACACAACTACAACGGGGACACCGGGGGAAACAGGGGGATAACCTGACAATCTATTTATATGCAAAGACAATGGGACAGCAAAGAATGTTGTATATTCGCAAGTTTATATAACATAGGGACACAACTACAATGGCGCGTAACTATTATGGCGCGTAACGACTTACGCGCGCGGGGGGGCTTGGGGGGGGCGCGAAGCGCCCCCACCAACTAGGTGTTGGGGTGGCGCGAAGCGCCACCCCAACAGCTAGTATATATATATATATATATATATATATATATATATATATATATATATATATATATATATGTTTTTAACTACGTAAAACTTGCGAATATACGACATTCTTTGCTGTCCCATTGTCTGTGCATATAAATAGATTGTCAGGTTTACCGACTCTTGAACATGCAACATATAATGGTCCATGGGAAAACAATCCGTATTCAGATCTATACCTCATGATTCTAATGATTGCCCTTGAGCTTTGTTGATGGTGATTGCTAATCGACGATTCCCTGTGTCGCCGTCGTCATTTATATATCCCCGTGTGCCCCCAGGTGTCCCGGTCGTCATTTATATTCCATATGTTCCGGTCGTCATTTATGTCCCGGTGTCCCAGTCTGTGAATTCTCTTTGAAGGTCCCGGGCGTCATTGATATTCCTTGTGTCCCGGTGTCCCGGTCGTCATTCGTGTCCCGGTGTCCCAGTCTGTATATACATTCGTTTTTGAATTGGTCTTTTTTTAGGTTTTAGTTTTCTGCCTTTTTTTTAGTTTTTTTTTTAGTTATACCTCATGATTCTAATGATTGCCCTTGAGCTTTGTTGATGGTGATTGCTAATCGAACATTCTCTGTGTCCCCATCGTCATTTATATATCCCCCTGTGCCCCCCGGCGTCCCCGTTGTAGTTGTGTCCCTGTGTCCCGGTCGTCATTTATATTCCCTGTGTCCCGGTAGTCATTTGTATTCCGGTGTCCCAGTCTGTATATACATTCGCCCCCCCCCCCAAGCCCCCCCGCGCGCGTAATTCGTTTCGCGCCATATTAGTTACGCGCCATTGTAGTTGTGTCCCTATGTCCCACCTGTGAATATATATATATATATATATATATATATATATATATATATATATATATATATATATATATATATATATATCTATATATATAAAAATAAGTTGTCTGTCTGTGGATGTGTGGATGGATGTGTGGATGGATGTGTCAGGTGACGTCACCTGAAAAAACTGGATTAGGTGACGTCAAAACTGAAAAAACTAAAAAAAGGCAAAAACTACAAAAAAAAACTAAAAACTAATAAAAAAAATAAAAAAGCTAAAAAACTAAAAAAACTATAAAGGTAAAAACCAATAAAAAACTAAAAAAAAAACTGAAAAAACTAAAAAAAGGCAAAAACTACAAAAAAAAACTAAAAACTAATAAAAAAAGTAAAAAAGCTAAAAAACTAAAAAAACTAAAAAAACTAAAAAAAGGTAAAAAACTAAAAAAAATAAAAAATAAAAAAAAAATAAAAAAAAGGAAAAAACTGAAAAATAAGCTAAAATAAAGGTAAAAACCAATAAAAAACTAAAAAAAAAAAGGAAAAAACTAATAAATGACGACACTCAAAGAGAAAGCGACCAGGACAAAAAACTAAAAAAAAAGGCAAAAACTACAAAAAAACTAAAAACTAATAAAAAAAATAAAAAAGCTAAAAAACTAAAAAAACTAAAAAAAGGTAAAAAACTAAAAAAACTAAAAACTAAAAAAAAACTAAAAAAGGTAAAAACTAAAAGAACTAAAAAAGAAAAAAATAAATGACGACACTCAAAGAGAAAGCGACCAGGACAAAAGGAATGTTCGATTAGCAATCAACAAAGCACCGGGACACAGGGAGTATAAATGACGACCAGGACACAAGTAAAAAAAAAAATTAACAAAACTAAAAAGAAGGTAAAAACTACAAAAAAACTAAAAAGAAAAAAAAACTAAAAACTAATAAAAAAACTAAAAAATCTAAAAATCTAAATAAACTAAAAAAGAAAAAAAAAGGAAAAAAATAAAGGAGAAAAACAAAACTAAAAAACGAATGTATATACAGACCGGTACACCGGGATACAAATGACGACCGGGACACAGGGAATATAAATAACGACCGGGACACAGGGACACAACTACAACGGGGACACCGGGGGAAACAGGGGGATATAAATGACGACCGGGACAAAAAAACTAAAAAGAAATAAAAACTAAAAACTAATAAAAAAAACTAAAAAATCTAAAAATCTAAATAAGCTAAAAAAGAAAAAAAAAAGGAAAAAAATAAAGGAGAAAAACAAAACTAAAAAACGAATGTATATACAGACCGGGACACCGGGATACAAATGATGACCGGGACGCGGGACACAGGGAATATAAATGACGACCGGGACACAGGGACACAACTACAACGGGGACACCGGGGGAAACAGGGGGATAACCTGACAATCTATTTATATGCAAAGACAATGGGACAGCAAAGAATGTTGTATATTCGCAAGTTTTACGTAGTTAAAACCATATATATATATATCTATATATATAAAAATAAGTTGTCTGTGGATGGATGGATGGATGGATGTGTGGATGGATGTGTCAGGTGACGTCACCTGAAAAAACTGGATCAGGTGACGTCAAAACTGAAAAAACTAAAAAAAGGCAAAAACTACAAAAAAAAACTAAAAACTAATAAAAAAAATAAAAAAGCTAAAAAACTAAAAAAACTATAAAGGTAAAAACCAATAAAAAACTAAAAAAAAAACTGAAAAAACTAAAAAAAGGCAAAAACTACAAAAAAAAACTAAAAACTAATAAAAAAAGTAAAAAAGCTAAAAAACTAAAAAAACTAAAAAAACTAAAAAAAGGTAAAAAACTAAAAAAAATAAAAAATAAAAAAAAACTAAAAAAAAGGAAAAAACTGAAAAATAAGCTAAAATAAAGGTAAAAACCAATAAAAAACTAAAAAAAAAAAGGAAAAAACTAATAAATGACGACACTCAAAGAGAAAGCGACCAGGACAAAAAACTAAAAAAAAAGGCAAAAACTACAAAAAAACTAAAAACTAATAAAAAAAATAAAAAAGCTAAAAAACTAAAAAAACTAAAAAAAGGTAAAAAACTAAAAAAACTAAAAACTAAAAAAAAACTAAAAAAGGTAAAAACTAAAAGAACTAAAAAAGAAAAAAATAAATGACGACACTCAAAGAGAAAGCGACCAGGACAAAAGGAATGTTCGATTAGCAATCAACAAAGCACCGGGACACAGGGAGTATAAATGACGACCAGGACACAAGTAAAAAAAAAAATTAACAAAACTAAAAAGAAGGTAAAAACTACAAAAAAACTAAAAAGAAAAAAAAACTAAAAACTAATAAAAAAACTAAAAAATCTAAAAATCTAAATAAACTAAAAAAGAAAAAAAAGGAAAAAAATAAAGGAGAAAAACAAAACTAAAAAACGAATGTATATACAGACCGGTACACCGGGATACAAATGACGACCGGGACACAGGGAATATAAATAACGACCGGGACACAGGGACACAACTACAACGGGGACACCGGGGGAAACAGGGGGATATAAATGACGACCGGGACAAAAAAACTAAAAAGAAATAAAAACTAAAAACTAATAAAAAAAACTAAAAAATCTAAAAATCTAAATAAGCTAAAAAAGAAAAAAAAAGGAAAAAAAATAAAGGAGAAAAACAAAACTAAAAAACGAATGTATATACAGACCGGGACACCGGGATACAAATGATGACCGGGACCCGGGACACAGGGAATATAAATGACGACCGGGACACAGGGACACAACTACAACGGGGACACCGGGGGAAACAGGGGGATAACCTGACAATCTATTTATATGCAAAGACAATGGGACAGCAAAGAATGTTGTATATTCGCAAGTTTTACGTAGTTAAAACCATATATATATATATATATCTATATTCACAGGTGGGACATAGGGACACAACTACAATGGCGCGTAACTATATGGCGCGTAACGACTTACGCGCGCGGGGGGGCTTGGGGGGGGCGCGAAGCGCCCCCACCAACTAGGTGTTGGGGTGGCGCGAAGCGCCACCCCAACAGCTAGTATATCTATATTCACAGGTGGGACATAGGGACACAACTACAATGGCGCGTAACTATTATGGCGCGTAACGACTTACGCGCGCGGGGGGGCTTGGGGGGGGCGCGAAGCGCCCCCACCAACTAGGTGTTGGGGTGGCGCGAAGCGCCACCCCAACAGCTAGTATATATATATATATATATATATATATATATATGTTTTTAACTACGTAAAACTTGCGAATATACAACATTCTTTGCTGTCCCATTGTCTGTGCATATAAATAGATTGTCAGGTTTACCGACTCTTGAACATGCAACATATAATGGTCCATGGGAAAACAATCCGTATTCAGATCTATACCTCATGATTCTAATGATTGCCCTTGAGCTTTGTTGATGGTGATTGCTAATCGACCATTCCCTGAGTCGCCATCGTCATTTATATATCCCCCTGTGCACCCCGGCGTCCCCTTTGTAGTTATGTCCCTGTGTCCCGGTCGTCATTTATATTCCCTGTGTCCCGGTCGTCATTTGTGTCCCGGTGTTCCAGTCTATGATTTCTCTTTGAGTGTCCCGGGCGTCATTTATATTCCTTGTGTCCCGGTGTCCCGGTCGTCATTTATATCCCCCTGTGCCCCCCGGCGTCCCCATTGTAGTTGTGTCCCTGTGTCCCGGTCGTCATTTATATTCCCTGTGTCCCGGTCGTCATTTGTATCCCGGTGTCCCGGTCTGTATATACATTCGTTTTTTACTTTTGTTTTTCTCCTTTATTTTTTTCCTTTTTTCTTTTTTTTTCTTTTTTAGTTTATTTAGATTTTTAGATTTTTTAGTTTTTTTATTAGTTTTTAGTTTTTTTGTAGTTTTTACCATTTTTTTAGTTTTTTTAGTTTTTTTTTTTTACTTATGTCCTGGTCGTCATTTATACTCCCTGTGTCCCGGTCGTCATTTGTGTCTCGGTGCTTTGTTGATTGCTAATTTATATTATATTTATATTTATATTTTTTATATTTATTAATATTTTTTTAGTTTTCTTTTTCTCTTATTTTTCAGTTTTTTCCTTTTTTTTAGTTTTTTCTTTTTTAGTTTTTAGTTTTTTTGTTTTTTACCTTTTTTTAGTTTTTTTAGTTTTTTTTAGTTTTTTAGCTTTTTTAGTTTTTTTATTAGTTTTTAGTTTTTTTTTAGTTTTTGCCTTTTTTTAGTTTTTTCAGTTTTTTTTAGTTTTAGTTTTTTACCTTTTTTTAGTTTTTTTTTAGTTTTTTAGCTTTTTTAGTTTTTTTTATTTTTAGTTTTTTTTGTAGTTTTTACCTTTTTTAGTTTTTTTTCTTCTTTTGTATTAGTGTGAAATAATTCAGACGTCATATGCGGACAAACACGACGTCACTCGACAGACAGACAGACAGACATAACCCACAAACAACTTATTTCTATATATATTTATTCATATTTTTTTAGTTTTCTTTTTCTCTTTTATTTTTCAGTTTTTTCCTTTTTTTTAGTTTTTTCTTTTTTAGTTTGTAGTTTTTTTTTAGTTTTTTACCTTTTTTTAGTTTTTTTTAGTTTTTTTAGTTTTTTAGCTTTTTTAGTTTTTTTATTAGTTTATATTTTTTTTGTAGTTTTTGCCTTTTTTTTATTTTTTTCAGTTTTTTTTAGTTATTACATTTTTACCTTTTTTAGTTTTTTTTAGTTTTTTAGCTTTTTTAGTTTTTTTTTCTTTTTAGTTTTTTTTGTAGTTTTTACCTTTTTTAGTTTTTTTCTTCTTTTGTATTAGTGTGAAATAATTCAGACGTCATATGCGAACAAACATGACATCACCTGATCCACAGATCCACAGATCCACACACAGACAACTTATTTTTATATATATCTATCTATCTATATATAAATAAGTTGTCTGTCTGTGGATGTGTGGATCAGGTGACGTCACCTGAAAAAACTGGATCAGGTGACGTCAAAACTGAAAAAACTAAAAAAATGCAAAAACTACAAAAAAACTAAAAACTAATAAAAAAAATAAAAAAGCTAAAAAACTAAAAAAACTATAAAGGTAAAATCCAATAAAAAACTAAAAAAAAAACTGAAAAAACTAAAAAAAGGCAAAAACTACAAAAAAAACTAAAAACTAATAAAAAAAGTATGAAAAAACTGGATCAGGTGACGTCAAAAACTGAAAAAACTAAAAAAGGCAAAAACTACAAAAAATACTAAAAACTAATAAAAAAAAAAGCTAAAAAACTAAAAAAACTATAAAGGTAAAAACCAATAAAAAACTAAAAAAAAACTGAAAAAACTAAAAAAAGGCAAAAACTACAAAAAAAAAACTAAAAACTAATAAAAAAAGTAAAAAAGCTAAAAAACTAAAAAAACTAAAAAAAGGTAAAAAACTAAAAAAAATAAAAAATAAAAAAAAAACTAAAAAAAAGGAAAAAACTGAAAAATAAGCTAAAATAAAGGTAAAAACCAATAAAAAACTAAAAAGAAAAAAAGGAAAAAACTAATAAATGACGACACTCAAAGAGAAAGCGACCAGGACAAAAGGAATGTTCGATTAGCAATCAACAAAGCACCGGGACACAGGGAGTATAAATGACGACCAGGACATAAGTAAAAAAAAAAAACTATCTATATATATAAAAATAAGTTGTCTGTGGATCTGTGGATCGTGGATCAGGTGACGTCACCTGAAAAAACAGGGACACAACTACAACGGGGACACCGGGGGAAACAGGGGGATATAAATGACGACCGGGACAAAAAAAATAAAAAGAAAAAAAAACTAAAAAACTAATAAAAAACTAAAAAATCTAAAAATCTAAATAAGCTAAAAAAGAAAAAAAAAGGAAAAAAATAAAGGAGAAAAACAAAACTAAAAAACGAATGTATATACAGACCGGGACACCGGGATACAAATGACGACCGGGACAGGGAATATAAATGACGACCGGGACACAGGGACACAACTACAACGGGGACACCGGGGGAAACAGGGGGATGTAAATGACGACCGGGACAGGGAATGGTCGATTAGCAATCACCATCAACAAAGCTCAAGGGCAATCATTAGAATCATGAGGTATAGATCTGAATACAGATTGTTTTCCCATGGACCATTATATGTTGCATGTTCAAGAGTCGGTAAACCTGACAATCTATTTATATGCAAAGACAATGGGACAGCAAAGAATGTTGTATATTCGCAAGTTTTACGTAGTTAAAACCATATATATATATATATATCTATATTCACAGGTGGGACATAGGGACACAACTACAATGGCGCGTAACTATTATGGCGCGTAACGACTTACGCGCGCGGGGGGGCTTGGGGGGGAAAAAAAAGGAAAAAAATAAAGGAGAAAAACAAAACTAAAAAACGAATGTATATACAGACCGGGACACCGGGATACAAATGACGACCGGGACACAGGGAATATAAATGACGACCGGGACACAGGGACACAACTACAACGGGGACACCAGGGGAAACAGGGGGATGTAAATGACGACCGGGACAGGGAATGGTCGATTAGCAATCACCATCAACAAAGCCTCAAGGGCAATCATTAGAATCATGAGGTATAGATCTGAATACAGATTGTTTTCCCATGGACCATTATATGTTGCATGTTCAAGAGTCGGTAACCTGACAATCTATTTATATGCAAAGACAATGGGACAGCAAAGAATGTTGTATATTCGCAAGTTTTACGTAGTTAAAACCATATATATATATCTATCTATATTCACAGGTGGGACATAGGGACACAACTACAATGGCGCGTAACTATTATGGCGCGTAACGACTTACGCGCGCGGGGGGGCTTGGGGGGGGCGCGAAGCGCCCCCACCAACTAGGTGTTGGGGTGGCGCGAAGTGCCACCCCAACAGCTAGTAGATATATATATATATATATATATATATATATATATATATATATATCTATCTATATATATAAAAATAAGTTGTCTGTCCGTTACGCCAGATTATATCTTAAATATATATAAAATGAAACTAAACTGAAAAGCAAACTGAAACTAAAAATGTAGAAACTGGTAATTGCATAAATATTTCTATATATTTTGACAATAGATTAAAGTAATTCGAAAACCTTATAACAGATATTTATAATTTTGAGTTTTATTATAAATTGTCGAGTGTTTGCATGCTTGGTACGTAAAATTTTTTCTAATATAAATGTTAGAATGAACACTGAAAAATTGAAAAACATTGAAAAAGGTAGAATGTTACCAAAAAGCAAAACCAGGCTTGCGGTTCAAAGAGAAATGGCCAGATTAAGAATGTGCAATTTACGTCAACGAAGGCGTGTCGAGGAACTACCAGGCAATATATAAATATATATATATATTTATATCTATATATCTATATATATAAAAATAAGTTGTCTGTCTGTGTGTCTGTCTGTCAGGTGACGTCATGTTTCTGTGTCGACTGACGTCATGAAGTTAGTTGTCGGCATTTTTGCTATGACGGTGACGTCATTAATGGTATTTAAGGACATGCGTTCACGGAAAAATGTTTAATTGCGGGGGGGCTTATATATATATCTATCTATCTATATATATAAAAATAAGTTGTCTGTGGATGGATGGATGGATGTGTCAGGTGACGTCACCTGAAAAAACTGGATCAGGTGACGTCAAAACTGAAAAAACTAAAAAAAGGCAAAAACTACAAAAAAACTAAAAACTAATAAAAAAAATAAAAAAGCTAAAAAACTAAAAAAACTATAAAGGTAAAAACCAATAAAAAACTAAAAAAAAAACTGAAAAAACTAAAAAAAAGGCAAAAACTACAAAAAAAAAACTAAAAACTAATAAAAAAAGTAAAAAAGCTAAAAAACTAAAAAAACTAAAAAAAGGTAAAAAACTAAAAAAAATAAAAAATAAAAAAAACTAAAAAAAAGGAAAAAACTGAAAAATAAGCTAAAATAAAGGTAAAAACCAATAAAAAACTAAAAAAAAAAAGGAAAAAACTAATA
>NW_027065025.1:0-23440 GCF_032884065.1 Artemia franciscana
TAGCTACGTATGTTGAAAAAATGAAGATATTAGACTATTTTATGATTGCACATGGTAAAGAATGTGATTAAAGGCTCTTTTCCTATATCAAAAGTTTTAGTTTTCGAGGGTAATAGCTACGTATGTTGGAAAAATGAAGATATTAGACTATTTTATGACTGCACATGGTAAAGAATGTGATTAAAGGCTCTTTTCCTATGTCAAAAGTTTTAGTTTTCGAGGGTAATAGCTGCGTATGTTGGGAAAATGAAGATATTAGACTATTTTATGATTGCACATGGTAAAGAAAGTGCTTAAAGGCTCTTTTCCTATTTCAAAAGTTTTAGTTTTCGAGGGTAATAGCTACGTATGTTGAAAAAATGAAGATATTAGACTATTTTATGATTGCACATGGTAAAGAATGCGATTAAAGGCTCTTTTCCTATGTCAAAAGTTTTAGTTTTCGAGGGTAATAGCTACGTATGTTGGAAAAATGAAGATATTAGACTATTTTATGATTGAACATGGTAAAGAAAGTGCTTAAAGGCTCTTTTCCTATTTCAAAAGTTTTAGTTTTCGAGGGTAATAGCTATGTATGTTGAAAAAATGAAGATATTAGACTATTTTATGATTGCACATGGTAAAGAATGTGATTAAAGGCTCTTTTCCTATGTCAAAAGTTTTAGTTTTCGAGGGTAATAGCTACGTATGTTGGAAAAATGAAGATATTAGACTATTTTATGATTGAACATGGTAAAGAAAGTGCTTAAAGGCTCTTTTCCTATTTCAAAAGTTTTAGTTTTCGAGGGTAATACCTACGTATGGTGGAAAAATGAAGATATTAGACTATTTTATGATTGCACATGGTAAAGAATGTGATTCAAGGCTCTTTTCCTATGTCAAAAGTTTTAGTTTTCGAGGGTAATAGCTACGTATGTTGAAAAAATGAAGATATTAGACTATTTTATAATTGCAAATGGTAACGAATGTGATTAAAGGCTCTTTTCCTATGTCAAAAGTCTTAGTTTTCGAGGGTAATAGCTACGTATGTTGGAAAAATGAAGATATTAGACTATTTTATGATTGCACATGGTAAAGAATGTGATTAAAGGCTCTTTTCCTATGTCAAAAGTTTTAGTTTTCGAGGGTAATAGCTACGTGTGTTGGAAAAATGAAGATATTAGACTATTTTATGATTGCAAATGGTAAAGAATGTGATTAAAGGCTCTTTTCCTATGTCAAAAGTTTTAGTTTTCGAGGGTAATAGCTACGTATGTTGAAAAAATGAAGATATTAGACTATTTTATAATTGCAAATGTTAACGGATGTGTTTAAAGGCTCTTTTCCTATGTCAAAAGTTTTAGTTTTCGAGGGTAATAGCTACGTATGTTGAAAAAATGAAGATATTAGACTATTTTATGATTGCACATGGTAAAGAATGTGACTAAAGGCTCTTTTCCTATGTCAAAAGTTTTAGTTTTCGAGGGTAATAGCTACGTATGTTGAAAAAATGAAGATATTAGACTATTTTATGATTGCACATGGTAAAGAATGTGACTAAAGGCTCTTTTCCTATGTCAAAAGTTTTAGTTTTCGAGGGTAATAGCTACGTATGTTGAAAAAATGAAGATATTAGACTATTTTATGATTGCAAATGGTAAAGAATGTGATTAAAGGCTCTTTTCCTATGTCAAAAGTTTTAGTTTTCGAGGGTAATAGCTACGTATGTTGAAAAAATGAAGATATTAGACTATTTTATAATTGCAAATGGTAACGAATGTGATTAAAGGCTCTTTTCCTATGTCAAAAGTTTGACTACGCAAATGTTAACGAATGTGATTAAAGGCTTTTTTCCTATGTCAAAAGTTTTAGTTTTCGAGGGTAATAGCTACGTATGTTGAAAAAATGAAGATATTAGACTATTTTATGATTGCACATGGTAAAGAATGTGATTAAAGGCTCTTTTCCTATATCAAAAGTTTTAGTTTTCGAGGGTAATAGCTACGTATGTTGGAAAAATGAAGATATTAGACTATTTTATGACTGCACATGGTAAAGAATGTGATTAAAGGCTCTTTTCCTATGTCAAAAGTTTTAGTTTTCGAGGGTAATAGCTGCGTATGTTGGGAAAATGAAGATATTAGACTATTTTATGATTGCACATGGTAAAGAAAGTGCTTAAAGGCTCTTTTCCTATTTCAAAAGTTTTAGTTTTCGAGGGTAATAGCTACGTATGTTGAAAAAATGAAGATATTAGACTATTTTATGATTGCACATGGTAAAGAATGCGATTAAAGGCTCTTTTCCTATGTCAAAAGTTTTAGTTTTCGAGGGTAATAGCTACGTATGTTGGAAAAATGAAGATATTAGACTATTTTATGATTGAACATGGTAAAGAAAGTGCTTAAAGGCTCTTTTCCTATTTCAAAAGTTTTAGTTTTCGAGGGTAATAGCTACGTATGTTGAAAAAATGAAGATATTAGACTATTTTATGATTGCACATGGTAAAGAATGTGATTAAAGGCTCTTTTCCTATGTCAAAAGTTTTAGTTTTCGAGGGTAATAGCTACGTATGTTGGAAAAATGAAGATATTAGACTATTTTATGATTGAACATGGTAAAGAAAGTGCTTAAAGGCTCTTTTCCTATTTCAAAAGTTTTAGTTTTCGAGGGTAATACCTACGTATGGTGGAAAAATGAAGATATTAGACTATTTTATGATTGCACATGGTAAAGAATGTGATTCAAGGCTCTTTTCCTATGTCAAAAGTTTTAGTTTTCGAGGGTAATAGCTACGTATGTTGAAAAAATGAAGATATTAGACTATTTTATAATTGCAAATGGTAACGAATGTGATTAAAGGCTCTTTTCCTATGTCAAAAGTCTTAGTTTTCGAGGGTAATAGCTACGTATGTTGGAAAAATGAAGATATTAGACTATTTTATGATTGCACATGGTAAAGAATGTGATTAAAGGCTCTTTTCCTATGTCAAAAGTTTTAGTTTTCGAGGGTAATAGCTACGTGTGTTGGAAAAATGAAGATATTAGACTATTTTATGATTGCAAATGGTAAAGAATGTGATTAAAGGCTCTTTTCCTATGTCAAAAGTTTTAGTTTTCGAGGGTAATAGCTACGTATGTTGAAAAAATGAAGATATTAGGCTATTTTATGATTGCACATGGTAAAGAATGTGATTAAAGGCTCTTTTCCTATGTCAAAAGTTTTAGTTTTCGAGGGTAATAGCTACGTATGTTGGAAAAATGAAGATATTAGACTATTTAATGATTGCACATGGTAAAGAATATGAATAAAGGCTCTTTTCCTATGTCAAAAGTCTTAGTTTTCGAGGGTAATAGCTACGTATGTTGAAAAAATGAAGATATTAGACTATTTTATGATTGCAAATGGTAAAGAATGTGATTAAAGGCTCTTTTCCTATTTCAAAAGTTTTCGTTTTCGAGGGTAATAGCTACGTATGTTGAAAAAATGAAGATATTAGACTATTTATGATTGCAAATGGTAAAGAATGTGATTAAAGGCTCTTTTCCTATTTCAAGAGTTTTCGTTTTCGAGGGTAATAGCTAAGTATGTTGGAAAAATGAAGATATTAGACTATTTTATGATTGCAAATGGTAAAGAATGTGATTAAAGGCTCTTTTCCTATAACAAAAGTTTTCGTTTTCGAGGGTAATAGCTACGTATGTTGAAAAAATGAAGATATTAGACTATTTTATGATTGCAAATGGTAAAGAATGTGATTAAAGGCTCTTTTCCTATGTCAAAAGTTTTAGTTTTCGAGGGTAATAGCTACGTATGTTGAAAAAATGAAGATATTAGACTATTTTATAATTGCAAATGTTAACGGATGTGATTAAAGGCTCTTTTCCTATGTCAAAAGTTTTAGTTTTCGAGGGTAATAGCTACGTATGTTGAAAAAATGAAGATATTAGACTATTTTATGATTGCAAATGGTAAAGAATGTGATTAAAGGCTCTTTTCCTATGTCAAAAGTTTTAGTTTTCGAGGGTAATAGCTACGTATGTTGGAAAAATGAAGATATTAGACTATTTTATGATTGCACATGGTAAAGAATGTGACTAAAGGCTCTTTTCCTATGTCAAAAGTTTTAGTTTTCGAGGGTAATAGCTACGTATGTTGAAAAAATGAAGATATTAGACTATTTTATGATTGCAAATGGTAAAGAATGTGATTAAAGGCTCTTTTCCTATGTCAAAAGTTTTAGTTTTTGAGGGTAATAGCTACGTATGTTGAAAAAATGAAGATATTAGACTATTTTATAATTGCAAATGGTAACGAATGTGATTAAAGGCTCTTTTCCTATGTCAAAAGTTTGACTACGCAAATGTTAACGAATGTGATTAAAGGCTTTTTTCCTATGTCAAAAGTTTTAGTTTTCGAGGGTAATAGCTACGTATGTTGAAAAAATGAAGATATTAGACTATTTTATGATTGCACATGGTAAAGAATGTGATTAAAGGCTCTTTTCCTATATCAAAAGTTTTAGTTTTCGAGGGTAATAGCTACGTATGTTGGAAAAATGAAGATATTAGACTATTTTATGACTGCACATGGTAAAGAATGTGATTAAAGGCTCTTTTCCTATGTCAAAAGTTTTAGTTTTCGAGGGTAATAGCTGCGTATGTTGGGAAAATGAAGATATTAGACTATTTTATGATTGCACATGGTAAAGAAAGTGCTTAAAGGCTCTTTTCTATTTCAAAAGTTTTAGTTTTCGAGGGTAATAGCTACGTATGTTGAAAAAATGAAGATATTAGACTATTTTATGATTGCACATGGTAAAGAATGCGATTAAAGGCTCTTTTCCTATGTCAAAAGTTTTAGTTTTCGAGGGTAATAGCTACGTATGTTGGAAAAATGAAGATATTAGACTATTTTATGATTGAACATGGTAAAGAAAGTGCTTAAAGGCTCTTTTCCTATTTCAAAAGTTTTAGTTTTCGAGGGTAATACCTACGTATGTTGGAAAAATGAAGATATTAGACTATTTTATGATTGCACATGGTAAAGAATGTGATTCAAGGCTCTTTTCCTATGTCAAAAGTTTTAGTTTTCGAGGGTAATAGCTACGTATGTTGAAAAAATGAAGATATTTGACTATTTTATAATTGCAAATGGTAACGAATGTGATTAAAGGCTCTTTTCCTATGTCAAAAGTCTTAGTTTTCGAGGGTAATAGCTACGTATGTTGGAAAAATGAAGATATTAGACTATTTTATGATTGCACATGGTAAAGAATGTGATTAAAGGCTCTTTTCCCATGTCAAAAGTTTTAGTTTTCGAGGGTAATAGCTACGTATGTTGAAAAAATGAAGATATTAGACTATTTATAATTGCAAATGATAACGAATGTGATTAAAGGCTCTTTTCCTATGTCAAAAGTTTTAGTTTTCGAGGGTAATAGCTACGTATGTTGAAAAAATGAAGATATCAGACTATTTTATGATTGCAAATGGTAAAGAATGTGATTAAAGGCTCTTTTCCTATGTCAAAAGTTTTAGTTTTCGAGGGTAATAGCTACGTATGTTGAAAAAATGAAGATATTAGACTATTTTATGATTGCAAATGGTAAAGAATGAGATTAAAGGCTCTTTTCCTATGTCAAAAGTTTTAGTTTTCGAGGGTAATATCTACGTATGTTGAAAAAATGAAGATATTAGACTATTTTATGATTGCAAATGGTAATGAATGTGATTAAAGGCTCTTTTCCTATGTCAAAAGTTTTAGTTTTCGAGGGTAATAGCTACGTATGTTGAAAAAATGAAGATATTAGACTATTTTATGATTGCAAATGGTAAAGAATGTGATTAAAGGCTCTTTTCCTATGTCAAAAGTTTTAGTTTTCGAGGGTAATAGCTACGTATGTTTGAAAAATGAAGATATTAGACTATTTTATGATTGCACATGGTAAAGAAAGTGCTTAAAGGCTCTTTTCCTATTTCAAAAGTTTTAGTTTTCGAGGGTAATACCTACGTATGTTGGAAAAATGAAGATATTAGACTATTTTATGATTGCACATGGTAAAGAATGTGATTCAAGGCTCTTTTCCTATGTCAAAAGTTTTAGTTTTCGAGGGTAATAGCTACGTATGTTGAAAAAATGAAGATATTAGACTATTTTATAATTGAAAATGTTAACGAATGTGATTAAAGGCTTTTTTCCTATGTCAAAAGTTTTAGTTTTCGAGGGTAATAGCTACGTATGTTGAAAAAATGAAGATATTAGACTATTTTATGATTGCTCATGGTAAAGAATGTGATTAAAGGCTCTTTTCCTATATCAAAAGTTTTAGTTTTCGAGGGTAATAGCTACGTATGTTGGAAAAATTAAGATATTAGACTATTTTATGATTGCACATGGTAAAGAATGTGATTAAAGGCTCTTTTCCTATGTCAAAAGTTTTAGTTTTCGAGGGTAATAGCTGCGTATGTTGGAAAAATGAAGATATTAGACTATTTTATGATTGCACATGGTAAAGAAAGTGCTTAAAGGCTCTTTTCCTATTTCAAAAGTTTTAGTTTTTGAGGGTAATGGCTACGTATGTTGAAAAAATGAAGATATTAGACTATTTTATGATTGCACATGGTAAAGAAAGTGCTTAAAGGCTCTTTTCCTATTTCAAAAGTTTTAGTTTTCGAGGGTAATAGCTACGTATGTTGAAAAAATGAAGATATTAGACTATTTTATGATTGCACATGGTAAAGAATGTGATTAAAGGCTCTTTTCCTATGTCAAAAGTTTTAGTTTTCGAGGGTAATAGCTACGTATGTTGGAAAAATGAAGATATTAGACTATTTTATGATTGAACATCGTAAAGAAAGTGCTTAAAGGCTCTTTTCCTATTTCAAAAGTTTTAGTTTTTGAGGGTAATACCTACGTATGTTGGAAAAATGAAGATATTAGACTATTTTATGATTGCACATGGTAAAGAATGTGATTCAAGGCTCTTTTCCTATGTCAAAAGTTTTAGTTTTCGAGGTTAATAGCTACGTATGTTGAAAAAATGAAGATATTAGACTATTTTATAATTGCAAATGGTAACGAATGTGATTAAAGGCTCTTTTCCTATGTCAAAAGTCTTAGTTTTCGAGGGTAATAGCTACGTATGTTGGAAAAATGAAGATATTAGACTATTTTATGATTGCACATGGTAAAGAATGTGATTAAAGGCTCTTTTCCTATGTCAAAAGTTTTAGTTTTCGAGGGTAATAGCTACGTATGTTGAAAAAATGAAGATATTAGACTATTTTATAATTGCAAATGGTAACGAATGTGATTAAAGGCTCTTTTCCTCTGTCAAAAGTTTTAGTTTTCGAGGGTAATAGCTACGTATGTTGAAAAAATGAAGATATTAGACTATTTTATGATTGCAAATGGTAAAGAATGTGATTAAAGGCTCTTTTCCTATTTCAAAAGTTTTCGTTTTCGAGGGTAATAGCTACGTATGTTGGAAAAATGAAGATATTAGACTATTTTATGATTGCAAATGGTAAAGAATGTGATTAAAGGCTCTTTTCCTATGTCAAAAGTTTTAGTTTTCGAGGGTAATAGCTACGTATGTTGAAAAAATGAAGATATTAGACTATTTTATGATTGCAAATGGTAAAGAATGTGATTAAAGGCTCTTTTCCTATGTCAAAAGTTTTAGTTTTCGAGGGTAATAGCCACGTATGATGAAAAAATGAAGATATTAGACTATTTTATGATTGCAAATGGTAAAGAATGTGATTAAAGGCTCTTTTCCTATGTCAAAAGTTTTAGTTTTCGAGGGTAATAGCTACGTATGTTGAAAAAATGAAGATATTAGACTATTTTAGAATTGCAAATGTTAACGGATGTGATTAAAGGCTCTTTTCCTATGTCAAAAGTTTTAGTTTTCGAGGGTAATAGCTACGTATGTTGAAAAAATGAAGATATTAGACTATTTTATGATTGCAAATGGTAAAGAATGTGATTAAAGGCTCTTTTCCTATGTCAAAAGTTTTAGTTTTCGAGGGTAATAGCTACGTATGTTGAAAAAATGAAGATATTAGACTATTTTATGATTGCAAATGGTAAAGAATGTGATTAAAGGCTCTTTTCCTATTTCAAAAGTTTTCGTTTTTGAGAATAATAGCTACGTATGTTGGAAAAATGAAGATATTAGACTATTTTATCATTGCAAATGGTAAAGAATGTGATTAAAGGCTCTTTTCCTATGTCAAAAGTTTTAGTTTTCGAGGGTAATAGCTACTTATGTTGAAAAAATGAAGATATTAGACTATTTTATGATTGCAAATGGTAAAGAATGTGATTAAAGGCTAAATTCCTATGTCAAAAGTTTTAGTTTTCGAGGGTAATAGCTAGGTATGTTGAAAAAATGAAGATATTAGACTATTTTATGATTGCAAATGGTAAAGAATGTGATTAAAGGCTCTTTTCCTATGTCAAAAGTTTTAGTTTTCGAGGGTAATAGCTACGTATGTTGAAAAATGAAGATATTAGACTATTTTATAATTGCAAATGTTAACGAATGTGATTAAAGGCTTTTTTCCTATGTCAAAAGTTTTAGTTTTCGAGGGTAATAGCTACGTATGTTGAAAAAATGAAGATATTAGACTATTTTATGATTGCACATGGTAAAGAATGTGATTAAAGGCTGTTTTCCTATATCAAAAGTTTTAGTTTTCGAGGGTAATAGCTACGTATGTTGGAAAAATGAAGATATTAGACTATTTTATGATTGCACATGGTAAAGAATGTGATTAAAGGCTCTTTTCCTATGTCAAAAGTTTTAGTTTTCGAGGGTAATAGCTGCGTATGTTGGAAAAATAAAGATATTAGACTATTTTATGATTGCACATGGTAAAGAAAGTGCTTAAAGGCTCTTTTCCTATTTCAAAAGTTTTAGTTTTCGAGGGTAATAGCTACGTATGTTGAAAAAATGAAGATATTAGACTATTTTATGATTGTACATGGTAAAGAAAGTGCTTAAAGGCTCTTTTCCTATTTCAAAAGTTTTAGTTTTCGAGGGTAATAGCTACGTATGTTGAAAAAATGAAGATATTAGACTATTTTATGACTGCACATGGTAAAGAATGTGATTAAAGGCTCTTTTCCTATGTCAAAAGTTTTAGTTTTCGAGGGTAATAGCTACGTATGTTGGAAAAATGAAGATATTAGACTATTTTATGATTGCACATGGTAAAGAATGTGACTAAAGGCTCTTTTCCTATGTCAAAAGTTTTAGTTTTCGAGGGTAATAGCTACGTATGTTGAAAAAATGAAGATATTAGACTATTTTATGATTGCAAATGGTAAAGAATGTGATTAAAGGCTCTTTTCCTATGTCAAAAGTTTTAGTTTTCGAGGGTAATAGCTACGTATGTTGAAAAAATGAAGATATTAGACTATTTTATAATTGCAAATGTTAACGAATATGATTAAAGGCTTTTTTCTATGTCAAAAGTTTTAGTTTTCGAGGGTAATAGCTACGTATGTTGAAAAAATGAAGATATTAGACTATTTTATGATTGCACATGGTAAAGAATGTGATTAAAGGCTCTTTTCCTATATCAAAAGTTTTGGTTTTCGAGGGTAATAGCTACGTATGTTGGAAAAATGAAGATATTAGACTATTTTATGATTGAACATGGTAAAGAAAGTGCTTAAAGGCTCTTTTCCTATGTTAAAAGTTTTAGTTTTCGAGGGTAATACCTACGTATGGTGGAAAAATGAAGATATTAGACTATTTTATGATTGCACATGGTAAAGAATGTGATTCAAGGCTCTTTTCCTATGTCAAAAGTTTTAGTTTTCGAGGGTAATAGCTACGTATGTTGAAAAAATGAAGATATTAGACTATTTTATAATTGCAAATGGTAACGAATGTGATTAAAGGCTCTTTTCCTATGTCAAAAGTCTTAGTTTTCGAGGGTAATAGCTACGTATGTTGGAAAAATGAAGATATTAGACTATTTTATGATTGCACATGGTAAAGAATGTGATTAAAGGCTCTTTTCCTATGTCAAAAGTTTTAGTTTTCGAGGGTAATAGCTACGTGTGTTGGAAAAATGAAGATATTAGACTATTTTATGATTGCAAATGGTAAAGAATGTGATTAAAGGCTCTTTTCCTATGTTAAAAGTTTTAGTTTTCGAGGGTAATAGCTACGTATGTTGAAAAAATGAAGATATTAGGCTATTTTATGATTGCACATGGTAAAGAATGTGATTAAAGGCTCTTTTCCTATGTCAAAAGTTTTAGTTTTCGAGGGTAATAGCTACGTATGTTGGAAAAATGAAGATATTAGACTATTTAATGATTGCACATGGTAAAGAATATGAATAAAGGCTCTTTTCCTATGTCAAAAGTCTTAGTTTTCGAGGGTAATAGCTACGTAGGTTGAAAAAACGAAGATATTAGACTATTTTATGATTGCAAATGGTAAAGAATGTGATTAAAGGCTCTTTTCCTATTTCAAAAGTTTTCGTTTTCGAGGGTAATAGCTACGTATGTTGAAAAAATGAAGATATTAGACTATTTTATGATTGCAAATGGTAAAGAATGTGATTAAAGGCTCTTTTCCTATTTCAAGAGTTTTCGTTTTCGAGGGTAATAGCTACGTATGTTGGAAAAATGAAGATATTAGACTATTTTATGATTGCAAATGGTAAAGAATGTGATTAAAGGCTCTTTTCCTATAACAAAAGTTTTCGTTTTCGAGGGTAATAGCTACGTATGTTGAAAAAATGAAGATATTAGACTATTTTATGATTGCAAATGGTAAAGAATGTGATTAAAGGTTCTTTTCCTATGTCAAAAGTTTTAGTTTTCGAGGGTAATAGCTACGTATGTTGAAAAAATGAAGATATTAGACTATTTTATAATTGCAAATGTTAACGGATGTGATTAAAGGCTCTTTTCCTATGTCAAAAGTTTTAGTTTTCGAGGGTAATAGCTACGTATGTTGAAAAAATGAAGATATTAGACTATTTTATGATTGCAAATGGTAAAGAATGTGATTAAAGGCTCTTTTCCTATTTCAAAAGTTTTCGTTTTCGAGGGTAATAGCTACGTATGTTGCAAAAATGAAGATATTAGACTATTTTATCATTGCAAATGGTAAAGAATGTGATTAAAGGCTCTTTTCCTATGTCAAAAGTTTTAGTTTTCGAGGGTAATAGCTACGTATGTTGAAAAAATGAAGATATTAGACTATTTATGATTGCAAATGGTAAAGAATGTGATTAAAGGCTCTTTTCCTATGTCAAAAGTTTTAGTTTTCGAGGGTAATAGCTACGTATGTTGGAAAAATGAAGATATTAGACTATTTTATGATTGCACATGGTAAAGAATGTGACTAAAGGCTCTTTTCCTATGTCAAAAGTTTTAGTTTTCGAGGGTAATAGCTACGTATGTTGAAAAAATGAAGATATTAGACTATTTTATGATTGCAAATGGTAAAGAATGTGATTAAAGGCTCTTTTCCTATGTCAAAAGTTTTAGTTTTCGAGGGTAATAGCTACGTATGTTGAAAAAATGAAGATATTAGACTATTTTATAATTGCAAATGGTAACGAATGTGATTAAAGGCTCTTTTCCTATGTCAAAAGTTTGACTACACAAATGTTAACGAATGTGATTAAAGGCTTTTTTCCTATGTCAAAAGTTTTAGTTTTCGAGGGTAATAGCTACGTATGTTGAAAAAATGAAGATATTAGACTATTTTATGATTGCACATGGTAAAGAATGTGATTAAAGGCTCTTTTCCTATATCAAAAGTTTTAGTTTTCGAGGGTAATAGCTACGTATGTTGGAAAAATGAAGATATTAGACTATTTTATGACTGCACATGGTAAAGAATGTGATTAAAGGCTCTTTTCCTATGTCAAAAGTTTTAGTTTTCGAGGGTAATAGCTACGTATGTTGGAAAAATGAAGATATTAGACTATTTTATGATTGCACATGGTAAAGAATGTGACTAAAGGCTCTTTTCCTATGTCAAAAGTTTTAGTTTTCGAGGGTAATAGCTACGTATGTTGAAAAAATGAAGATATTAGGCTATTTTATGATTGCAAATGGTAAAGAATGTGATTAAAGGCTCTTTTCCTATGTCAAAAGTTTTAGTTTTCGAGGGTAATAGCTACGTATGTTGAAAAAATGAAGATATTAGACTATTTTATAATTGCAAATGTTAACGAATATGATTAAAGGCTTTTTTCTATGTCAAAAGTTTTAGTTTTCGAGGGTAATAGCTACGTATGTTGAAAAAATGAAGATATTAGACAATTTTATGATTGCACATGGTAAAGAATGTGATTAAAGGCTCTTTTCCTATATCAAAAGTTTTAGTTTTCGAGGGTAATAGCTACGTATGTTGGAAAAATGAAGATATTAGACTATTTTATGATTGCACATGGTAAAGAATGTGATTAAAGGCTCTTTTCCTATGTCAAAAGTTTTAGTTTTCGAGGGTAATAGCTGCGTATGTTGGGAAAATGAAGATATTAGACTATTTTATGATTGCACATGGTAAAGAATGTGATTAAAGGCTCTTTTCCTATTTCAAAAGTTTTAATTTTCGAGGGTAATGGCTACGTATGTTGAAAAAATGAAGATATTAGACTATTTTATGATTGCACATGGTAAAGAAAGTGCTTAAAGGCTCTTTTCCTATTTCAAAAGTTTTAGTTTTCGAGGGTAATAGCTACGTTTGTTGAAAAAATGAAGATATTAGACTATTTTATGATTGCACATGGTAAAGAATGTGATTAAAGGCTCTTTTCCTATGTCAAAAGTTTTAGTTTTCGAGGGTAATAGCTACGTATGTTGGAAAAATGAAGATATTAGACTATTTTATGATTGAACATGGTAAAGAAAGTGCTTAAAGGCTCTTTTCCTATTTCAAAAGTTTTAGTTTTCGAGGGTAATACCTACGTATGGTGGAAAAATGAAGATATTAGACTATTTTATGATTGCACATGGTAAAGAATGTGATTAAAGGCTCTTTTCCTATATCAAAAGTTTTAGTTTTCGAGGGTAATAGCTACGTATGTTGGAAAAATGAAGATATTAGACTATTTTATGACTGCACATGGTAAAGAATGTGATTAAAGGCTCTTTTCCTATGTCAAAAGTTTTAGTTTTCGAGGGTAATAGCTACGTATGTTGGAAAAATGAAGATATTAGACTATTTTATGATTGCACATGGTAAAGAATGTGACTAAAGGCTCTTTTCCTATGTCAAAAGTTTTAGTTTTCGAGGGTAATAGCTACGTATGTTGAAAAAATGAAGATATTAGACTATTTTATGATTGCAAATGGTAAAGAATGTGATTAAAGGCTCTTTTCCTATGTCAAAAGTTTTAGTTTTCGAGGGTAATAGCTACGTATGTTGAAAAAATGAAGATATTAGACTATTTTATAATTGCAAATGTTAACGAATATGATTAAAGGCTTTTTTCTATGTCAAAAGTTTTAGTTTTCGAGGGTAATAGCTACGTATGTTGGAAAAATGAAGATATTAGACTATTTTATGATTGCACATGGTAAAGAATGTGATTAAAGGCTCTTTTCCTATATCAAAAGTTTTAGTTTTCGAGGGTAATAGCTACGTATGTTGGAAAAATGAAGATATTAGACTATTTTATGATTGCACATGGTAAAGAATGTGACTAAAGCCTCTTTTCCTATGTCAAAAGTTTTAGTTTTCGAGGGTAATAGCTACGTATGTTGAAAAAATGAAGATATTAGACTATTTTATGATTGCAAATGGTAAAGAATGTGATTAAAGGCTCTTTTCCTATGTCAAAAGTTTTAGTTTTCGAGGGTAATAGCTACGTATGTTGAAAAAATGAAGATATTAGACTATTTTATAATTGCAAATGTTAACGAATGTGATTAAAGGCTCTTTTCCTATGTCAAAAGTCTTAGTTTTCGAGGGTAATAGCTACGTATGTTGGAAAAATGAAGATATTAGACTATTTTATGATTGCACATGGTAAAGAATGTGATTAAAGGCTCTTTTCCTATGTCAAAAGTTTTAGTTTTCGAGGGTAATAGCTACGTATGTTGAAAAAATGAAGATATTAGGCTATTTTATGATTGCACATGGTAAAGAATGTGATTAAAGGCTCTTTTCCTATGTCAAAAGTTTTAGTTTTCGAGGGTAATAGCTACGTATGTTGGAAAAATGAAGATATTAGACTATTTAATGATTGCACATGGTAAAGAATATGAATAAAGGCTCTTTTCCTATGTCAAAAGTCTTAGTTTTCGAGGGTAATAGCTACGTATGTTGAAAAAATGAAGATATTAGACTATTTTATGATTGCAAATGGTAAAGAATGTGATTAAAGGCTCTTTTCCTATTTCAAAAGTTTTCGTTTTCGAGGGTAATAGCTACGTATGTTGAAAAAATGAAGATATTAGACTATTTTATGATTGCAAATGGTAAAGAATGTGATTAAAGGCTCTTTTCCTATTTCAAGAGTTTTCGTTTTCGAGGGTAATAGCTACGTATGTTGGAAAAATGAAGATATTAGACTATTTTATGATTGCAAATGGTAAAGAATGTGATTAAAGGCTCTTTTCCTATAACAAAAGTTTTCGTTTTCGAGGGTAATAGCTACGTATGTTGAAAAAATGAAGATATTAGACTATTTTATGATTGCAAATGGTAAAGAATGTGATTAAAGGCTCTTTTCCTATGTCAAAAGTTTTAGTTTTCGAGGGTAATAGCTACGTATGTTGAAAAAATGAAGATATTAGACTATTTTATAATTGCAAATGTTAACGGATGTGATTAAAGGCTCTTTTCCTATGTCAAAAGTTTTAGTTTTCGAGGGTAATAGCTACGTATGTTGAAAAAATGAAGATATTAGACTATTTTATGATTGCAAATGGTAAAGAATGTGATTAAAGGCTCTTTTCCTATGTCAAAAGTTTTAGTTTTTGAGGGTAATAGCTACGTATGTTGAAAAAATGAAGATATTAGACTATTTTATAGTTGCAAATGTTAACGGATGTGATTAAAGGCTCTTTTCCTATGTCAAAAGTTTTAGTTTTCGAGGGTAATAGCTACGTATGTTGAAAAAATGAAGATATTAGACTATTTTATGATTGCAAATGGTAAAGAATGTGATTAAAGGCTCTTTTCCTATTTCAAAAGTTTTCGTTTTCGAGGGTAATAGCTACGTATGTTGCAAAAATGAAGATATTAGACTATTTTATCATTGCAAATGGTAAAGAATGTGATTAAAGGCTCTTTTCCTATGTCAAAAGTTTTAGTTTTCGAGGGTAATAGCTACGTATGTTGAAAAAATGAAGATATTAGACTATTTTATGATTGCAAATGGTAAAGAATGTGATTAAAGGCTCTTTTCCTATGTCAAAAGTTTTAGTTTTCGAGGGTAATAGCTACGTATGTTGGAAAAATGAAGATATTAGACTATTTTATGATTGCACATGGTAAAGAATGTGACTAAAGGCTCTTTTCCTATGTCAAAAGTTTTAGTTTTCGAGGGTAATAGCTACGTATGTTGAAAAAATGAAGATATTAGACTATTTTATGATTGCAAATGGTAAAGAATGTGATTAAAGGCTCTTTTCCTATGTCAAAAGTTTTAGTTTTCGAGGGTAATAGCTACGTATGTTGAAAAAATGAAGATATTAGACTATTTTATAATTGCAAATGGTAACGAATGTGATTAAAGGCTCTTTTCCTATGTCAAAAGTTTGACTACGCAAATGTTAACGAATGTGATTAAAGGCTTTTTTCCTATGTCAAAAGTTTTAGTTTTCGAGGGTAATAGCTACGTATGTTGAAAAAATGAAGATATTAGACTATTTTATGATTGCACATGGTAAAGAATGTGATTAAAGGCTCTTTTCCTATATCAAAAGTTTTAGTTTTCGAGGGTAATAGCTACGTATGTTGGAAAAATGAAGATATTAGACTATTTTATGACTGCACATGGTAAAGAATGTGATTAAAGGCTCTTTTCCTATGTCAAAAGTTTTAGTTTTCGAGGGTAATAGCTGCGTATGTTGGGAAAATGAAGATATTAGACTATTTTATGATTGCACATGGTAAAGAAAGTGCTTAAAGGCTCTTTTCCTATTTCAAAAGTTTTAGTTTTCGAGGGTAATAGCTACGTATGTTGAAAAAATGAAGATATTAGACTATTTTATGATTGCACATGGTAAAGAATGCGATTAAAGGCTCTTTTCCTATGTCAAAAGTTTTAGTTTTCGAGGGTAATAGCTACCTATGTTGGAAAAATGAAGATATTAGACTATTTTATGATTGAACATGGTAAAGAAAGTGCTTAAAGGCTCTTTTCCTATTTCAAAAGTTTTAGTTTTCGAGGGTAATACCTACGTATGTTGGAAAAATGAAGATATTAGACTATTTTATGATTGCACATGGTAAAGAATGTGATTCAAGGCTCTTTTCCTATGTCAAAAGTTTTAGTTTTCGAGGGTAATAGCTACGTATGTTGAAAAAATGAAGATATTTGACTATTTTATAATTGCAAATGGTAACGAATGTGATTAAAGGCTCTTTTCCTATGTCAAAAGTCTTAGTTTTCGAGGGTAATAGCTACGTATGTTGGAAAAATGAAGATATTAGACTATTTTATGATTGCACATGGTAAAGAATGTGATTAAAGGCTCTTTTCCCATGTCAAAAGTTTTAGTTTTCGAGGGTAATAGCTACGTATGTTGAAAAAATGAAGATATTAGACTATTTTATAATTGCAAATGGTAACGAATGTGATTAAAGGCTCTTTTCCTATGTCAAAAGTTTTAGTTTTCGAGGGTCATAGCTACGTATGTTGAAAAAATGAAGATATCAGACTATTTTATGATTGCAAATGGTAAAGAATGTGATTAAAGGCTCTTTTCCTATGTCAAAAGTTTTAGTTTTCGAGGGTAATAGCTACGTATGTTGAAAAAATGAAGATATTAGACTATTTTATGATTGCAAATGGTAAAGAATGTGATTAAAGGCTCTTTTCCTATGTCAAAAGTTTTAGTTTTCGAGGGTAATATCTACGTATGTTGAAAAAATGAAGATATTAGACTATTTATGATTGCAAATGGTAAAGAATGTGATTTAAGGCTCTCTTTTCCTATGTCAAAAGTTTAGTCTTTCGAGGGGAAATAGCTACGTATGTTGAAAAAATGAAGATATTAGACTATTTTATGATTGCAAATGGTAAACGAATGTGATTAAAGGCTCTTTTTCTATGTCAAAAGTTTTGTTTTCGAGGGTAATAGCTACGTATGTTTGAAAATGAAGATATTAGACTATTTTATGATTGCACATGGTAAAGAAAGTGCTTTAAGGCTCTTTTCCTATTTCAAAAGTTTTAGTTTTCGAGGGGTAATACCTACGTATGTTGGAAAATGAAGATATTAGACTATTTTATAATTGCACATGGTAAAGAATGTGATTCAAGGCTCTTTTCCTGTGTCAAAAGTTTTAGTTTTCGAGGGTAATAGCTACGTATGTTGAAAAAATGAAGATATTAGACTATTTTATAATTGAAAATGTTAACGAATGTGATTAAAGGCTTTTTTCCTATGTCAAAAGTTTTTAGTTTTCGAGGGAGGTAATAGCTACGTATGTTGAAAAAGATGAAGATATTAGACTATTTTATGATTGCTCATGGTAAAGAATGTGATTAAAGGCTCCTTTTCCTATATCAAAAGTTTTAGTTTTCGAGGGTAATAGCTACGTATGTGGAAAAATTAAGATATTAGACTATTTTATGATTGCACATGGTAATGAATGTGATAAAGGCTCTTTTCCTATGTCAAAAGTTTTAGTTTTCGAGGGTAATAAGCTGCGTATGTTGGAAAAATGAAGATATTAGACTATTTTATGATTGCACATGGTAAGAAAGTGCTTAAAGGCTCTTTTCCTATTTCAAAAGTTTTAGTTTTTGAGGGTAATGGCTACGTATGTTGAAAAAATGAAGATATTAGACTATTTTATGATTGCACATGGTAAAGAAAGTGCTTAAAGGCTCTTTTCCTATTTCAAAAGTTTAGACTATTTTATGATTGCACATGGTAAAGAATGTGATTAAAGGCTCTTTTCCTATGTCAAAAGTTTTAGTTTTCGAGGGTAATAGCTACGTATGTTGGAAAAATGAAGATATTAGACTATTTTATGATTGAACATCGTAAAGAAAGTGCTTTAAAGGCTCTTTTCCTATTTCAAAAGTTTTAGTTTTTGAGGGTAATACCTACGTATGTTGGAAAAATGAAGATATTAGACTATTTTATGATTGCACATGGTAAAGAATGTGATTCAAGGCTCTTTTGCCTATGTCAAAAGTTTTAGTTTTCGAGGGTAATAGCTACGTATGTTGAAAAAATGAAAGATATTAGACTATTTTATAATTGCAAATGGTAACGAATGTGATTAAAGGCTCTTTTCCTATGTCAAAAGTCTTAGTTTTCGAGGGTAATAGCTACGTATGTTGGAAAAATGAAGATATTAGACTATTTTATGATTGCACATGGTAAAGAATGTGATTAAAGGCTCTTTTCCTATGTCAAAAGTTTTAGTTTTCGAGGGTAATAGCTACGTATGTTGAAAAAATGAAGATATTAGACTATTTTATAATTGCAAATGGTAACGAATGTGATATTAAAGGCTCTTTTCCTCTGTCAAAAGTTTTAGTTTTCGAGGGTAATAGCTACGTATGTTGAAAAAATGAAGATATTAGACTATTTTATGATTGCAAATGGTAAAGAATGTGATTAAAGGCTCTTTTCCTATTTCAAAAGGTTTTCGGTTTCGAGGGTAATAGCTACGTATGTTGGAAAAATGAAGATATTAGACTATTTTATGATTGCAAATGGTAAAGAATGTGATTAAAGGCTCTTTTCCTATGTCAAAAGTTTTAGTTTTTCGAGGGTAATAGCTACGTATGTTGAAAAAATGAAGATATTAGACTATTTTTATGATTGCAAATGGTAACGAATGTGATTAAAGGCTCTTTTCCTATGTCAAAAGTTTTATTTTTCGAGGTTAATAGCTACGTATGTTGGAAAAATGAAGTTATTAGACTATTTTATGATTGCAAATGGTAAAGAATGTGATTAAAGGCACTTTTCCTATTTCAAAAGTTTAAGTTTTCGAGGGTAATACCTACGTATGTTGGAAAAATTAAGATATTAGACTATTTTATGATTGCACATGGTAAAGAATGTGATTAAAGGCTCTTTTCCTATGTCAAAAGTTTTAGTTTTCGAGGGTAATAGCTACGTATGTTGAAAAAATGAAGATTTAGACTATTTTATAATTGCAAATGGTAACGAATGTGATTAAAGGCTCGTTTCCTATGTCAAAAGTCTTAGTTTTCGAGGGTAATAGCTACGTATGTTGGAAAAATGAAGATATTTGACTATTTTATGATTGCACATGGTAAAGAATGTGATTAAAGGCTCTTTTCCTATGTCAAAAGTTTTAATTTTCGAGGGTGGTAATAGCTACGTATGTTGAAAAAATGAAGATATTAGACTATTTTATAATTGCAAATGGTAACGAATATGATTAAAGGCTCTTTTCCTATGTCAAAAGTTTTAGTTTTCGAGGGTAATAGCTACGTATGTTGAAAAAATGAAGATATTAGACTATTTTATGATTGCAAATGGTAAAGAATGTGATTAAAGGCTATTTTCCTATGTCAAAAGTTTTAGTTTTCGAGGGTAATAGCTAAGTATGTTGAAAAAAATGAAGATATTGGACTATTTATGATTGCAAATGGTAAAGAATGTGATTAAAGGCTCTTTTCCTATGTCAAAAGTTTTAATTTTCGAGGGTAATAGCTACGTATGTTTGAAAAAAATGAAGATATTAGACTATTTTATGATTGCAAATGGTAAAAGAATGTGATTAAAGGCTCTTTTCCTATGTCAAAAGTTTAGTTTTCGAGGGTAATAGCTACGTATGTTGAAAAAATGAAGATATTAGACTATATTTTATGATTGCAAATGGTAAAGAATGTGATTAAAGGCTCTTTTCCTATGTCAAAAGTTTTAGTTTTCGAGGGTAATAGCTACGTATGTTGGAAAAATGAAGATATTAGACTATTTTATGATTGCACATGTAAAGAATGTTGATTAAAGACTCTTTCCTATGTCAAAAGTTTTAGTTTTCAAGGGTAATATCTACGTATGTTGGAAAATGAAGATATTAGACTATTTTATGATTGCACATGGTAAAGAATTGTGATTAAAGGCTCTTTTCCCTATGTCAAAAGGTTTTAGTTTTCGAGGGTAATAGCTACGTATGTTGAAAAAATGAAGATATTAGACTATTTTATGATTGCAAATGGTAAAGAATGTGATTAAAGGCTCTTTTCCTATGTCAAAAGTTTTAGTTTTCGAGGGTAATAGCCACTTATGTTGAAAAAATGAAGATATTAGACTATTTTATGATTGAAAATGGTAAAGAATGTGATTAAAGGCTCTTTTCCTGTGATTAACACAGGAGTGTTAAAAGTTTTAGTTTTCGAGGGTAATAGCTACGTATGTTGAAAAAATGAAGATATTAGACTATTTTATAATTGCAAATGGTAACGAATGTGATTAAAGGCTCTTTTCCTATGTCAAAAGTTTTATTTTTCGAGGGTAATAGCTACGTATGTTGGAAAAATGAAGTTATTAGACTATTTATGATTGCAAATGGTAAAGAATGTGATTAAAGGCACTTTTTCCTATTTCAAAAGTTTAAGTTTTCGAGGGTAATACCTACGTATGTTGGAAAAATTAAGATATTAGACTATTTTATGATTGCACATGGTAAAGAATGTGATTAAAGGCTCTTTTCCTATGTCAAAAGTTTTAGTTTTCGAGGGTAATAGCTACGTATGTTGAAAAAATGAAGATATTAGACTATTTTATAATTGCAAATGGTAACGAATGTGATTAAAGGCTCGTTTCCTATGTCAAAAGTCTTAGTTTTCGAGGGTAATAGCTACGTATGTTGGAAAAATGAAGATATTTGACTATTTTATGATTGCACATGGTAAAGAATGTGATTAAAGGCTCTTTTCCTATGTCAAAAGTTTTAGTTTTCGAGGGTAATAGCTACGTATGTTGAAAAAATGAAGATATTAGACTATTTTATAATTGCAAATGGTAACGAATATGATTAAAGGCTCTTTTCCTATGTCAAAAGTTTTAGTTTTCGAGGGTAATAGCTACGTATGTTGAAAAAAATGAAGATATTAGACTATTTTATGATTGCAAATGGTAAAGAATGTGATTAAAGGCTATTTTCCTATGTCAAAAGTTTTAGTTTTCGAGGGTAATAGCTAAGTATGTTGAAAAAATGAAGATATTAGACTATTTTATGATTGCAAATGGTAAAGAATGTGATTAAAGGCTCTTTTCCTATGTCAAAAGTTTTAATTTTCGAGGGTAATAGCTACGTATGTTGAAAAAATGAAGATATTAGACTATTTTATGATTGCAAATGGTAAAGAATGTGATTAAAGGCTCTTTTCCTATGTCAAAAGTTTTAGTTTTCGAGGGTAATAGCTAGATATGTTGAAAAAATGAAGATATTAGACTAATTTTATGATTGCAAATGGTAAAGAATGTGATTAAAGGCTCTTTTCCTATGTCAAAAGTTTTAGTTTTCGAGGGTAATAGCTACGTATGTTGAAAAATGAAGATATTAGACTATTTTATGATTGAACATGGTAAAGAATGTGATAAAGGCTCTTTTCCTATGTCAAAAGTTTTAGTTTTCAAGGGTGTAATAGCTACGTATGTTGAAAAAATGAAGATATTAGACTATTTTATGATTGCAAATGGTAAGAATGTGATTAAAGGCTCTTTTCCTATGTCAAAAAGTTTTAGTTTTCGAGGGTAATAGCTACGTATGTTGATAAATGAAGATATTAGACTATTTTATGATTGCAAATGGTAAAGAATGTGATTAAAGGCTCTTTTCCTATGTCAAAAGTTTTAGTTTTCGAGGGTAATAGCCACGTATGTTGAAAAAATGAAGATATTAAACTATTTATGATTGCAAATGGTAAAGAATGTGATTAAAGGCTCTTTTCCTATGTCAAAAGTTTTAGTTTTCGAGGGTAATAGCTACGTATGTTGAAAAAATGAAGATATTAGACTATTTTATAATTGCAAATGTTAACGAATGTGATTAAAGGCTCTTTTCCTATGTCAAAAGTTTTAGTTTTTCGAGGGTAATAGCTACGTATGTTGAAAAAATAAGATATTAGACTATTTTGTGATTGCACATGGTAAAGAATGTGATTAAAGGCTCTTTTCCTATGTCAAAAGTTTTAGTTTTCGAGGGTAATAGCTACGTATGTTGAAAAATGAAGATATTAGACTATTTTATAATTGCAAATGGTAACGAATGTGATTAAAGGCTCTTTTCCTATGTCAAAAGTCTTAGTTTTCGAGGGGTAATAGCTACGTATGTTGGAAAAATGAAGATATTAGACTATTTTATGATTTGCACATGGTAAAGAATGTGATTAAAGGCTCTTTTCCTATGTCAAAAGTTTTAGTTTTCGAGGGTAATAGCTACGTATGTTGGAAAAATGAAGATATTAGACTATTTTATGATTGCACATGGTAAAGAAAGTGCTTAAAGGCTCTTTCCCATGTCAAAAGTTTTAGTTTTCGAGGGTAATAGCTACGTATGTTAAAAAATGAAGATATTAGACTATTTTATGATTGCAAATGGTAAAGAATGTGATTAAAGCTCTTTTCCTATGTCAAAAGTTTTAGTTTTCGAGGGTAATAGCTACGTATGTTGAAAAAATGAAGATATTAGACTATTTTATGATTGCAAATGGTAAATAATGTGATTAAGGCTACTTTTTCCTATGTCAAAAGTTTTAGTTTTCGAGGGTAATAGCTACGTATGTTGAAAAAATGAAGATATTAGACTATTTTATGATTGCAAATGGTAAAGAATGTGATTAAAGGCTCTTTTCCTATTTCAAAGTTTTCGTTTCGAGGGTAATAGCTACGTATGTTGGAAAAATGAAGATATTAGACTATTTTATGATTGCAAATGGTAAAGAATGTGATTAAAGGCTTTTTTCCTATGTCAAAAGTTTTAGTTTTTCGAGGGTAATAGCTACGTATGTTGAAAAAATGAAGATATTAGACTATTTTATGATTGCAAATGGTAAAAGAATGTGATTAAAGGCTCTTTTCCTATGTCAAAAGTTTTAGTTTTCGAGGGTAATAGCCACGTATGTTGAAAAAATGAAGATATTAGACTATTTTATGATTGCAAATGGTAAAGAATATGATTAAAGGCTCTTTTCCTATTTCAAAAGTTTTAGTTTTCGAGGGTAATAGCTACGTATGTTTGAAAAAATGAAGATATTAGACTAATTTTATGATTGCACATGGTAAAGAATGTGATTA
>NW_027065026.1:0-23449 GCF_032884065.1 Artemia franciscana
TACTGCAACTAATGAATATGACCAAGAGTGTTGAAGAGCATTGCAGATTCCAGATATTTTTGAAATGTGTGCAAAACCATATGATTGTGTTTTGGGGGGGGGGGGATATGTGAGACACTAGGACACATCTTTTTCCTAGCATTTTCGCATAAAAAATGGATATTTTCTCTGTATAGATCTGACTTTGTGTAATATCCAATATGTATTAATGCACAATTTATCCTGAGCGCACATGTATGTGTGTGTGTGTATATGTAGGGGAAACACTCAGGGATGGTAAAAACACAGAACTGAGTCTGTATTCATAATCTATGTACCATATTTTTTGTCATCAACTTTTTAGAAGCACAAATTATTTTTTTTTAAGTTGTAATTGTAGAGGAAAAGATGGAAGAGCTTCAATTTCGCCTCAACAGATTTGGCTGATTTTTATACATTAAGAAGATTTTTTTTTTCTAATTTGAAAACACCAAAATCAAAACTATTGCAATTTGTTCAAGGTAACATTTAAAATTAATTTAGATTTACTATAGTATTTAGTACCCATTTTACAGAGCTGAGTGGAAGCACAGAAGCTCTGTATAGCCAATTTTATCTTAATACATTTGAGAGTATAGAATCAATTCCTTCAGCAGTCAAGAACATTAACAAAGTGACAATTGAATCCAACCAAAAAATTCTATTGATATCAACAAAACATTTATATCTGGAATCCATCATCATGGTTTATAGCACCTGAGCCCACTAGCCCAGTTATGTTAGTGTAAAGCTATGTAAAGTGGCTTCAGACTCAATAGTTTGCTCTTTTCTTCAAACTGATAGGTTTATAATAATATTGAAATAAAAAAAAACAAGTTTTTTTAACTGAAAGTAAGGAGCAACATTAAAACTTAAAACAAACAGAAATTACTTTGTATATGAAAGGGGCTGCCTCCTCATCAGCGCCCCGCTCTTTATGCTAAAGTTTGACTCCTTCTCTCAACTCTTCGTTTTAAAACAGTAAAAAACTTTAGCGTAAGAGTCAAGAGTCAAACTTTAGCATAAAGAGCGGGGCGTTGATGAGGAGGCAGCCCCTTTCATATACAAAGTAATTTCTGTTTGTTTTAAGATTTAATGTTGTCTCCTTTTGAGGGTGATCTGCTGTTGCTTTGAAGCCTTGCTACTGGCTTGACTCCGGCAAAAAACATGAACATCTACAAAGCAGTGGAAGTATGGAAAAAGATTCTTGATGAAATGGTAGGGAAATGTCTTAAGGAGCATTTGTTCAGATGGAAGGACCTTATAGAGCCTTTATTGCTGTTTCAGTGCCTTCTAACAGTATCCAAAAGGCTGAATATGGAAACAGCATCTTCACTTTATTAAATGTCTTAGACAGTGGTTCTTTGCTTCATAGGATGCCCCGGGCAAAAAGAAACATATTTTGAGATCTAAGAGTGATCCTAGAAATACATTTCATCCAAATATCCAAACAATCCAAATATTCAGATGCCATGATTGTCTTTGATAGCTATGATATAGCTGCTTCAACAAAAGATGACTCATCTTATGCAAAGCTGCATCAATTGACAGGAAGTTAGCCAAGAAATGAGACTGATCGCCAAAAAATAAAAATTTCTTTCATGCCAAAAGAATAAAGCCTGTTTCATGAGTTGGCTATACTGTGATTTTTTATGAGGCAAAAGTCTGGGAACTATTCAAGACAAACCTGATGCTGACTTGCTTATTGTGCTTGTAGTGGTTGAGTGTTCAAAGACTACACTGTATTTATTTGTGATGATACCAACTTGTTAGTGCTGTTACTTTATCATTGTATTCCTGAGCACCACCAGTGTACCTGAAAACTGAGACTAAGGCATCCATTAAAGGTGCAACTTGGAGCATGAAAGCCTTTGTTAAGGAGATTGGGAAGGAAAACATGCAAACTGTTTCCTTTTGCTCATGCAATTCTTAGCTGCAACACAACTTCCCCTCTACATAAACATGTCAAAGTGATTGTGCTTAATCAATTGAGAGAAAAAGAACAGTTTATGGAATATGTTTCAATGTTTTTTCGAGTTGATGTTTTGAAAGAAGAGGTTAAAGCAACTGGAGAGGTTGCACTTTGTATGTTTTACATGTAAAACATGCTGACAATCTTGACAGTTGCCAACACTGAGTCTTTCAGCAGAAACTAGCAACATCTACAACTCCCGCCTATTCCAAAGAACTACTCCCTACTTCAGAATCAGTGAAATTTCACTGTTTCCAAATTTATCTTGAAGTATAAGATTAGATTGGGCTTTAGAGCCCTGTCCTTGATGAGAATGGGGGTTGGAGACTCCAGAACAGCAGAAAATTAACACGGACACAACTTTTCTGCAGTAGCTACCAACCTTTTTTCTGTATGAATTCAACTTTGCTTAATGTTACTCTCAGGCCTATATCAACGCTCGATTTAGGGGTGGGGGGACTGAAAGGAAAATTTAAAACAAAATCAAAGTGCATGTTTGTGATTTTAAGTGCCAGATTTACCTATTACTGACTTTATGCATGCAAATTAAGTTGTTATAAAAAGTTGTCATTTTAGAAGAAAAGATGCAAAATGGTTGTACGATTCGCCTGATTTTTTTATGTGTTGGGGATAAAAAAAAATTTTTGGTCAAAAAAGTACCAAAATCAAAACTGTTGCAATTTATTTGAGGTTAAACCATAGATTGACCGTACTAATATCCAAGTATTGTTATAGGTTTTGTAAGCTCCAAGTTCCAAGTTCCTTTTATTACCAATATCCATCCATTTATAAACAAAAAATATCCCAAAGGGCTCAATGGCCCGTTATTTGGAAAAAAAAACAACAAAACAAAACATAAATAACTATTAATTACATTCACACTTAAAATATATTTAGAGTCTACTCACCAATCCTCACCCGAGTACAACCGGTCTCCGCACCACCTACTTACAAAAAAAAAATAAAAAAAAAAATATATATACATCGAGGATCCAACACTCACACCACCCAAATCTAAATAAATAAATTCAATCTAAATAATTAAATAAATAAATTAAATCTTGATAACTAAACAATATAAATAACTCATCAATATTATAATTTAATTTTTTTTTTTTTTATTAAAAAATTCTTCAACCGTTTCTTGAAGGATCCTATGGTACAGGACCGTCGAATCCCAACAGGAATGGAATTCCAGGCACGTCACTAAATTACAGAATTCAGCAGGTAGTTGTATACGTCCTGAAATTGAGTCTAATAAGAGCTTTCCGTTTCCAATTGCCAGCAATTGATCTGAAAATGTTTGACCAGAGTCATCGTTTTGCAATGGGACACGCATATTTGTAGTTAATTTTAATGTTTTTACGTGTGCCCATAAATTAGAATTTTTCAGGCAAGCATTCATTTCGTCTGCAGGGGTTGATCTAGGTATTATAAGTAATGTTTGCCTGAAATCTCCCGCAAGCAATATTAATGTGCTGCCAAAGGGTTTCGAATTCCCTCACAAATCTTTCAAACATTGATCAAGAGCCTTGAGCGATTTTTGTGTGCCATTGTGCACTCGCCCCAAATAATAAGTTTGCATTGCTGCAATACTTTACCCAGATGATTTGGAAATATTGCACGTGGGAGTTTCTGTAGAATGCAAATTCAGAGGCAATTTCAAAGCGGAATGAGCAGTTCTTCCACCAGGCAGCAACGTTGCGGCTATTCCGGACGACGCAATTGCCAACGCTATATCCCAAAAAGAAAATTTCTCCAACGTTGTTATCGACACAATGCATTATCGTATCATAAATGTCTTTTTGTTCCGACGTTAACTTGGAAATGTTATTTTGTACATACGACAATAGATCACTCGTACTGTAACTTTGTTCACGATCCAATTCTACACATGTTGAAACAGCAGCGGTACGATTAGGTGAAGGCATTCCCAAATCCTGAAGAGGTTTGTTTGCCATACATACGCACAAATCTATATATATATATAAATACTAGCTGTTGGGGTGGCGCTTCGCGCCACCCCAACACCTAGTTGGTGGGGGCGCTTCGCGCCCCCCCAAGCCCCCCCGCGCGCGTAAGTCGTTACGCGCCATATTAGTTACGCGCCATTGTAGTTGTGTCCCTATGTCCCACCTGTGAATATAGATAGATATATATATATATATATATATATATATATATATATATATATATATATATATATATATATGTTTTTAACTACGTAAAACTTGCGAATATACAACATTCTTTGCTGTCCCATTGTCTGTGCATATAAATAGATTTTCAGGTTTACCGACTCTTGAACATGCAACATATAATGGTCCATGGGAAAACAATCCGTATTCAGATCTATACCTCATGATTCTAATGATTGCCCTTGAGCTTTGTTGATGGTGATTGCTAATCGACCATTCCCTGAGTCGCCATCGTCATTTATATATCCCCCTGTGCACCCCGGCGTCCCCTTTGTAGTTATGTCCCTGTGTCCCGGTCGTCATTTATATTCCCTGTGTCCCGGTCGTCATTTGTGTCCCGGTGTTCCAGTCTGTGATTTCTCTTTGAGTGTCCCAGGCGTCATTTATATTCCTTGTGTCCCGGTGTCCCGGTCGTCATTTATATCCCCCTGTGCCCCCCGGCGTCCCCATTGTAGTTGTGTCCCTGTGTCCCGGTCGTCATTTATATTCCCTGTGTCCCGGTCGTCATTTGTATCCCGGTGTCCCGGTCTGTATATACATTCGTTTTTTAGTTTTGTTTTTCTCCTTTATTTTTTTCCTTTTTTCTTTTTTTTCTTTTTTAGTTTATTTAGATTTTTAGATTTTTTAGTTTTTTTATTAGTTTTTAGTTTTTTTGTAGTTTTTACCATTTTTTTAGTTTTTTTAGTTTTTTTTTTTTACTTATGTCCTGGTCGTCATTATATATATTTATTCATATTTTTTTAGTTTTCTTTTTCTCTTTTATTTTTCAGTTTTTTCCTTTTTTTTAGTTTTTTTCTTTTTTAGTTTTTAGTTTTTTTTAGTTTTTTACCTTTTTTTAGTTTTTTTTTAGTTTTTTTAGTTTTTTAGCTTTTTTATTTTTTTATTAGTTTTTATTTTTTTTGTAGTTTTTGCCTTTTTTTATTTTTTTCAGTTTTTTTTTAGTTATTAGATTTTTACCTTTTTTTAGTTTTTTTTTAGTTTTTCAGCTTTTTTAGTTTTTTTTTTCTTTTTAGTTTTTTTTGTAGTTTTTACCTTTTTTAGTTTTTTTCTTCTTTTGTATTAGTGTGAAATAATTCAGACGTCATATGCGGACAAACATGACGTCACCTGATCCACAGATCCACACACAGACAACTTATTTTTATATATATAGATATATATTTAACTACGTAAAACTTGCGAATATACAACATTCTTCGCTGTCCTATTGTCTGTCCATATAAATAGATTGTCAGGTTTACCAACTCTTGAACATGCAACATAATAATTGTCCATGGGAAAACAATTCGTATTCATATCTATACCGCATTTTTCTAACGATTGCCCTTGAGCTTTGTTGATGGTGATTGCTAATCGAACATTCCCTGTGTCCCCGTCGTCATCTATATATCCCCCTGTGCCCCCGGCGTCCCCGTTGGAGTTGTATCCCTGTGTCCAGGTCGTCATTTATATTCCCTGTGTCCCGGTCGTCATTTGTGTCCCGGTATCCCAGTCTGTAATTTCTCTTAGAGTGTCCTGGTCGTCATTTATATAGATATATAGATACAGTTTCATTTCAGTTTTTTTTTCTTTTATAGTTTTTTCTTTTCTTATTTTTTTCTTTTTTAGTTTTTCTTTTTTAAGTTTCTTCTTTTTATTGATAATAAACCTCAAAATTTTGGGTATCTGTTTTAAGGTTTTCGAATTACCTTAATCTTTTGTCAAAATATATTGAAACATTTGTGGAATTCCCAGTTTTTTTAGTTTTTTCTTTTTTTTTAGCTGTTTAGGTTTTTTTAGTTTTTTTTTCTTTTTAGTTTTTTACCTTTTTATTTTTTTTACATTTTTCCTTTTTAAGTTTTTTTCTTTTTTTAATTTTTTATTTAGTTTTTTTTTTAGTTTTTTCTTTTTAGTTTTGTTTTTAGTTTTTTACCATTTTTGTTTTTTCGAATTACTTTAACCTATTGTCAAAATATTTCGAAATATTTATGCAATTTCCAGTTTTTACATTCTAGTTTGTTTTCTTTTATATATATAGAAGATAAAATCTGGCGTAATGGACAGACAACTTATTTTTATATATATTGTCAAAATATATTGAAATATTTGTGCAATTCCCAGTTTGTTTAGTTTTTTCTTTTTTTTTAGTTTTTTAGCTTTTTTAGTTTTTTTTAGTGTTTTATCTTTTTTATTTTTTTATGTTTTTTCTTTTTGGGTTTTTTTCTTTTTTTTATTTTTTCAATTTTTAATTTTTTTTTTTAGTTTTTTCTTTTTAGTTTTTTTTTTAGTTTTTTACCATTTTTCTTTTTTCGAATTACTTTAATCTAGTTTTTACCTTTTTTAGTTTTTTTTAGTTTTTTAGAAAAAAATTTTTTTTAGTTTTTTCCTTTTTTTCTTTTTAGTTTTTTATTGGTTTTTACCTTTATTTTAGCTTATTTTTCAGTTTTTTCCTTTTTTTTAGTTTTTTTTTATTTTTTATTTTTTTTTAGTTTTTTACCTTTTTTTAGTTTTTTTAGTTTTTTTAGTTTTTTAGCTTTTTTACTTTTTTTATTAGTTTTTAGTTTTTTTTGTAGTTTTTGCCTTTTTTTAGTTTTTTCAGTTTTTTTTTTAGTTTTTTATTGGTTTTTACCTTTATTTTAGCTTATTTTTCAGTTTTTTCCTTTTTTTTAGTTTTTTTAGTTTTTAGTTTTTTTAGTTTTTTACCTTTTTTTAGTTTTTTTAGTTTTTTTAGTTTTTTAGCTTTTTTATTTTTTTTATTAGTTTTTAGTTTTTTTTGTAGTTTTTTCCTTTTTTTTAGTTTTTTTAGTTTTTTCCTTTTTTTTATTTTTTTTTTATTTTTTATTTTTTTTAGTTTTTTACCTTTTTTTAGTTTTTTTAGTTTTTTTAGTTTTTTAGCTTTTTTACTTTTTTTATTAGTTTTTAGTTTTTTTTTGTAGTTTTTGCCTTTTTTTAGTTTTTTCAGTTTTTGTTTTTAGTTTTTTATTGGTTTTTACCTTTATTTTAGCTTATTTTTCAGTTTTTTCCTTTTTTTTTAGTTTTTTTTAGTTTTTAGTTTTTTTAGTTTTTTACCTTTTTTTTAATTTTTTTAGTTTTTTTAGTTTTTTAGCTTTTTTATTTTTTTTATTAGTTTTTAGTTTTTTTTGTAGTTTTTGCCTTTTTTTAGTTTTTTTAGTTTTTTAGCTTTTTTAGTAGTTTTTAGTTTTTTTTGTAGTTTTTGCCTTTTTTTAGTTTTTTTAGTTTTTTAGCTTTTTTATTTTTTTTATTAGTTTTTAGTTTTTTTTGTAGTTTTTGCCTTATTTAATTTTTTTCAGTTTTGACGTCACCTGATCCAGTTTTTTCAGGTGACGTCACCTGATCCATCCACAGATCCACAGACAACTTATTTTTATGTTTTTTCTTTTTGGGTTTTTTCTTTTTTTTATTTTTTCAATTTTTAATTTTTTTTTTAGTTTTTTCTTTTTAGTTTTTTTTTAGTTTTTTACCATTTTTCTTTTTTCGAATTACTTTAATCTAGTTTTTACCTTTTTTAGTTTTTTTTAGTTTTTTAGAAAAAAATTTTTTTTAGTTTTTTCCTTTTTTTCTTTTTAGTTTTTTATTGGTTTTTACCTTTATTTTAGCTTATTTTTCAGTTTTTTCCTTTTTTTTAGTTTTTTTTTATTTTTTATTTTTTTTTAGTTTTTTACCTTTTTTTAGTTTTTTTAGTTTTTTTAGTTTTTTAGCTTTTTTACTTTTTTTATTAGTTTTTAGTTTTTTTTGTAGTTTTTGCCTTTTTTTAGTTTTTTCAGTTTTTTTTTTAGTTTTTTATTGGTTTTTACCTTTATTTTAGCTTATTTTTCAGTTTTTTCCTTTTTTTTAGTTTTTTTTAGTTTTTAGTTTTTTTAGTTTTTTACCTTTTTTTAGTTTTTTCCTTTTTTTTAGTTTTTTTAGTTTTTTCCTTTTTTTTAGTTTTTTTTTATTTTTTATTTTTTTTAGTTTTTTACCTTTTTTTAGTTTTTTTAGTTTTTTTAGTTTTTTAGCTTTTTTACTTTTTTTATTAGTTTTTAGTTTTTTTTTGTAGTTTTTGCCTTTTTTTAGTTTTTTCAGTTTTTTTTTTTAGTTTTTTATTGGTTTTTACCTTTATTTTAGCTTATTTTTCAGTTTTTTCCTTTTTTTTTTGTTTTTTTTAGTTTTTAGTTTTTTTAGTTTTTTACCTTTTTTTTAGTTTTTTTAGTTTTTTTAGTTTTTTAGCTTTTTTATTTTTTTTATTAGTTTTTAGTTTTTTTTGTAGTTTTTGCCTTTTTTTAGTTTTTTTAGTTTTTTAGCTTTTTTATTAGTTTTTAGTTTTTTTTGTAGTTTTTGCCTTTTTTTAGTTTTTTTAGTTTTTTAGCTTTTTTATTTTTTTTATTAGTTTTTAGTTTTTTTTGTAGTTTTTGCCTTTTTTTAGTTTTTTCAGTTTTGACGTCACCTGATCCAGTTTTTTCAGGTGACGTCACCTGATCCATCCACAGATCCACAGACAACTTATTTTTATATATATAGATGTTGTCTGTGTGTGTCGAGTGACGTCATGTTTGGGTGTCGACTGACGTCATGTTTGTCTACTGACGTCATTATAAGGATTGAGCTGTATGCGTCATGAAGTTGATAACTTCGAAGACCACACTGCCTTTCCATGACGAAAGTAAAACAGTTCAAAATAGGGATGATACCTTTTTATTGACAGTGAAATATAAAATTATTTAAATGGATATTTCGAACACATATACAGTGTTCATCATCAGCAGTAAAACACTAAAACATCAGAGTTTTACTGCTGATGATGAACACTGTATATGTGTTCGAAATATCCATTTAAATAATTTTATATTTCACTGTCAATAAAAAGGTATCATCCCTATTTTGAACTGTTTTACTTTCGTCATCAAGTTGTTTGTCGACTGACGTCATGTTTGTCAACTGATGAAATTACATACCTGGACACCGGGATACAAATGACGACCGGGACACAGGGATAATAAATGACGACCGGGAACCTCAAAGAGAAATTGCAGACTGGGAAACCCGGACATAAATCACGACCGAGACACAGGGAATATAAATGACGACCGGGACTCAGGGACACAACTACAACGGGGACGCCGGGGCACAGGTGGGATATATAAATGACGACCGGGACACAGGGATTGTTCGAATAGAAATTACAGACCGGGACACCGGGACACAAATGACGACCGGGACACAGGGAATATAAATGACGACCGGGACACTCAAAGAGAAATTACAAACTGGGACACTGGGACACAAATGACGACCGGGACACAAGGAATATAAATGACGACCGGGACACAAGGACATCATTAGAATAATGAGGTATAGATCTGAATACGGATTGTTTTTCCCATGGACAATTATATGTTGCATGTTCAAGAGTCAGTAAACCTGACCATCTATTTATATGCACAGAGAATGGGACAGCGAGGAAAGTTGTATATTCGCATGTTTTACGATCGTCCTATACTACACCAAAATGTGCAAACTGTCAAGGCAATCATGTGTCATTTTCAATGAAATGCCGAATTCTTCGTGAACTTCTGTCGAAACGATCGTCCTATACTAGAAAATGAGTGCTAAGACTAATTTCACTATATGTTCGTTCAATATTAACGGTACTAAGGATAAAGACGTTTCTTTAGATCAGAAATTAGAAAATTTTGATGTTTTATTCCTCCAGGAGCATCTCCTACCTTTAGTGAGCTTAAACTCCCTACAGAGAAGTAACGAACACTCAGTTTTTTCTAAAAGTGCACGCAAAACCTCTGGCAGACCATCAGGTGGCCTAGCATGTTTAATAAAAAAGACGCTGTTTTCACCACCCTCTTTATGCTATCACGAGAGTGATTGTTATATTGCTATTCGTCTTGCCAACCTTGTCCTCATTAATGTTTATCTCCCCTGCGACCAGAAATCCCTCCGAAGTTTAACTAAATTTACAAAATTTTGCACATTAATAAAAAGTCTTTTGAATGGCATTGAGAGTAGTGGACTGGATTGGTTATTAATCGGTGATCTGAACTGTAACATTAACTCTTCATCAGTGTGGACTGAGCTTCTGTTAGATTCCTTACCGAATAGTTACAAAATTTTGAAGAAAGATGCCTCCCATTCATATATCCATAATAGTGGCTCACTTTCAGACATTGACCATTGTATCGTTTCTTCTGGTCTCATCTGTGGCGAAGTCCATGTTGATCAGGATGAGCGTGATTACGACCATCTCCCCCTATCCCTCACTGTTACCCTTAATACTACTGCGGAGAAGAACCTTCGTCCCAATTCTAGAAAATGGATTTCTAAAAGAGAATGGAACAAAGCTGACTGGCCTCTTTATTTTTCTACGCTTGTTAGCCTTCTATCAACGATTAAAGTCCCTTTTAATCTGTTGTGTACAAGTGTTGGGTCCCCACAAGCCAGAATTCAGCTTAATATTTATTATAGCCACATTGTATCGTGCTTAAAGAGGTCTGAAGAAGTAGCTGTTCCCCTATGTCGCTTTAGAGCAAAAACAAGAAGTTCAATTTGGAAGAATGACCAAGAGCTCAAAACAATAAAAAATCGGGCTAAGTTGTGGCTAAAAATTTGGATAGCTTGCGGCCGCCCCTTAAGGGGTAATGTTTTCGGTATTAAACAAAGAACAAAGCTTGATTTTAAACGCTATCTTCGAAAAATTAGGTACAATGGTGCTGAATTTCCTAAGTCTCCTAGCCAGTGGAAAAAACTGATCAATGTCGCGAAGTTTGATAGATCGCCTACGGCTGACCGAATCCCTAATGCATCATGGATCAATCATTATAGTAACATTTTCGATACAGTGATATATGCGGTTCATTTTCGTTTTGCCAAGCTCTGTTCTAATCTATTGCCTAACAAAATCATTCAAGGTCATGTACCTCCCGTTAGTGTTGACCGTGTCAAAAGAAGTGTAGACTTAAATCGAAATCTTATGATATAGACGGGATCAGTGCTTTTCACCTCAACACCGATTCGGAGGAATTAGTTTATCACTTGCAGTTACTTTTTCAGATGTGTTTATGCTCTTCTTTAGTCCCTGATTCTTTTTTAGTTGGTAACATTACGTCAATTTTGAAACGCGGTAAGGACCCAACTAGTTGCGCTTCGTATAGGCCTATTACGGTTGCTTGTACTTTAAGTAAAGTATTTGAATATGTTTTGCTCCCTGATCTCCTGTCTAATGTAGATTATATGTCTAATCAGTTTGGCTTTAAGCCGTATATAGGATGCCAACATGCTCATCGTCCTATAGTTTCGCTATTACTTGAAGCGCATAAAAATGGTTTTGAGGTTCATGTTTGTGCACTCGATGTTTCAAAAGCTTTTGATTCAATTTGTCATAGCCAACTTTGGTATTCTTTAATCCAACTTGGTGCAAATGTGTCTATTATATCAACTCTTCGTTTTTGGTATGCTAATTCATATGTTCGACTCAAGTCAGGTGACACCTACGTTGGTAATATCCCCATCCGTTCTGGTCTTAGGCAAGGAGGAGTCTTATCCCCTTATCTTTTTAAGGCTTGTCTTTATTCTGTTTTGCCACGTATTAATCCATCATGTTTTTTAGGCCTAACTAATCTTTCATACATTGCATATGCAGATGATTTACTTTTGATCAGTCGCACTAAATCTAGCCTAATTAAGTCGACCCAGCTTGTTTCTAAGTCTTTGGAGGAAATCGGCCTCAAACTTAATACTGAAAAATGTGAATATTTAGTTTTTAATGCTAAGCATCAAAGTAGTGATCTTGATTGTGGTTATTTTTCAGTTAAGCTCGTTTCTTCGATTCGGTGGCTTGGTATTAGTATTTGTTCATCTTTATCGGCTTTTCGATCCAGTGGGCTAAATGATATTAAAAGTAAACTTAAAAAAGGGTACGCGAAAATTGTCCCGAACCGAGGCAGATTTTCACGAAAGGCTTTATCCAGACTTTATTCTACATATTGCGATCATTCTATATTGTTTCTTTCCGGTTTGCGCCCGTTGTTTAATAATCAAGATTTGCAGGGCATAAGAGTTATGTATTTTCGTTATTGTAAATATTTATTGTATCTGCCGCGTTCTTATAGAAATCAGAAGATTATCAGAAAGTTTTGTGCCACTGATATTATTTTCGTTTATAAAAAAACTCTATGCTAGATTAGGTGCTGAGGCCTGTCAACGCTTGGGCCCTTACCACCCTTTGATTAGACTGTATTAATTGTATTGTTTGTGTTATTTCGTTTTTCTTTCCTTAATGTTTTTACTCCGCTTAATTTGTCAAAACAAGCGGGTAACAAATAAATTATTATTATTAATTATTATATATATATATATATATATATATATATATATATATATATATATATATATATATATATATATATATATATATATATATATATATATATATATATATATATATATATATATATATTTATATATATATATATATATATATATATATATATATATATATACATATATATATACTAGCTGTTGGGGTGGCGCTTCGCGCCACCGGAACACCTAGTTGGTGGGGCACTTCGCGCCCCCCCAAGCCCCCCCGCACGCGTAAGTCGTTACGCGCCATTGTAGTTGTGTCCCTGTGTACCACTTGTGAATATAGATAGATTTATATATGTGTTTCAAACTACGTAAAAATTGCGAATATACAACATTCTTGGCTTTCCCATTGTCTGTGCATATACAAAGCCGTATGTACTAATAATGACGTCATATACAAACGCTCTTTTTACAAACAAACAAACATGCATACACACAACTCGTTTTTATATAGATAGATAGATAGATAGATACAATACAAATTAACTGCGTAAAACTTGCGAATATACATCATTCTTCGCTGTCCAATTGTCGCTGCATATAAATAGATTGTCAGGTTTACCGACCCTCGAACATGCAACGCACAATTGTCCATGGGAAAAACAATCAGTATTAAGATCTATACCACATTTTTCTAATGATTGACCTTGAGCTTTGTTAATGGTGATTGCAAATGCTAATCGAATTGGGAATTGCAATCTTTTAAATTGAAAAGGCAGATCCGTTGGAATCATGGGAATGCGAGGAATAAGAACAGCCTCACCCTCAAAAGGCCCTCTCAAGATTGTGGCCTCTATTAGGTTTTCCATTGTTTTTTTACGCCTATTTTTAGTTGTAGCACGTGTGGTGGAAACCCTGAAAGATCCACGGAATTTAAAAATTCAGATGGATAATTAACCGCTTCCTTTGGTTCCAAAACTGTGTCGACTGACTTGTAAAGGACTGCCTGGTCTCGAATCTTGGTCAAAACAATATTGTTGATTTCGTGGACGTCTATATTTTTGGGTGCGAGAATCGCTCTTTCACTTAGCCATTTATTTTTTTATAATTTTTTAGAATATTCGGAAATACTTTTTCAATCAATTCATTTTTGGACGTCACTAAATTACAGAAATCAGTAGGTAGTCGTATATGTTCTAAAATTGAGTCTACTGGGAGCTTTCCGTTTCCAATTACCAGCAATTGATCTGAAAATTTTTGACCAGAGTCATCGTTTTGCAATCGGACACGCATATTTGTAGTTAATTTAATGTTTTTACGTGTGCCCATAAATTAGAATTTTTCAGGCAAGCATTCATTTCGTCTGCAGGAGTTGATCTAGGTATTATAGGTAATGTTTGCCTGAAATCTCCCGCAAGCAATATTAATGTGCTGCCAAAGGGTTTCGACTTCCCTCGCAAATCTTTCAAGCATTGATCCAGAGCCTCGAGCGATTTTTTGTGTGCCATTTTGCACTCATCCCAAATAATAAGTTTGCATTGCTGCAATACTTTACCCATCCAAGATGATTTGGAAATATTGCACGTGGGAGTTTCTGTAGAATGCAAATTCAGAGGCAATTTCAAAGCGGAATGAGCAGTTCTTCCACCAGGCAGCAATGTTGCGGCTATTCCGGACGACGCAATTGCCAACGCTATATCATTTTTTGATGATATACGTTAACTTGGAAATGTTATTTTGTACATACAAACGTTCTGATTCAATTTTAGCATACATATCAACAACCAATTGGTGAAACAATTCACGGCATTTTAAAATATAATTTTCTTCATCCTGCCGAATCATTAGTCAATAGGAACAATAATGCATTGCACTGAATTTCTTATTCATTTCTTTGTTAGTGGCTGGATTCATCAATTTAATATTAAAGTGATAGCCGTCGGCCCCATCCCAAAAAATGATAGGATATTGTAGGGAATCGTAGCATCGATGAGTTTCAGCAATTCTTAACAACTGAGCGTTTCGCTTATGAAGAATAATATCTCGAGGTAAAAACTGATCACCGACCATAACGATTGCCACTTCGTCGATAGTTGGAGCATTGTATCTACGCACATGTTGGCCAGGAGGCGTTTTGTCAGCGAAAATAACAATTTTATGCGTATCAGTAGGCATCAAATCGATGGCTGTTTTGAACAGACGCACTAAATTATTATTTTCGTCGAAAAGATGTTGCAATTGGGAAACGATTGTCCTTTCAACGTTGGGAGAAATTTCGCAACGTGCATTCAATTCAGAATTTCTATCACTGATGAAGTACAATTGTAAAAATTTATGATTCTCACCTGAGAATGGTAGAAGGGACCCTGCTCTATGATAAATTTGCCCTTTAACTTTGAAAGTAGACATAAATTGATCTGGATTTTCGATTCGGGCTCCAAACGACGTCATTTAGAAACATGAGTTGTATTTTCTGATTTGTGACAAAAAACGCTTAGATTCTGACGTAGTTCCTGTAAGGAAAGTCTTCAATGGCTCTGGTGGTGCAGCCAATAGAGGAAGTTTAACTTTTCCTGAGGCGCAACACATTCCCATTGTTTCACCATTGAATTGCAAGACCTTGCAATAGGTACAAATTTTAGACATTGTCCCGATATGAACACATCTACTCAAGCTATAATCATCGACTGGGCTGTACCTGAATGCCAGGCGATAACTTTCAGGTTGCTCTGATTCCTCGGCAGTCTTTCTTTTCTTACTTTCTCTATCAGCAGCAAGCCTGATTTCTTGCTGTTCTTGTGATTCCTCGGCACGCCTTCTTTTTTCACTTTCTCTTTTAGCAGCAAGTCTGGTTTCATGGTGCTCTGGTAGTTCCTCGGCACGCCTTCTTTTTTCACTTTCTCTTTTAGCAGCAAGTCTGCTTTCGCGTTGCTTTGGTAGTTTCTCGGCACGCTTTCTGTTCTTTCTTTCTCTATCAGCCTCAACCCTGTTTCCTTGCTATTCTTTTGATTCCTCGGCACGCTTTCTTTTGTTACTTTCTCTATCAGCAGCAATCCTGATTTCTTGCTGTTCTTGTGATTCCTCGGCACGCCTTCTTTTTTCACTTTCTCTTTTAGCAGCAAGTCTGGTTTCATGGTGCTCTGGTAGTTCCTCGGCACGCCTTCTTTTTTCACTTTCTCTTTTAGCAGCAAGTCTGCTTTTACGTTGCTCTGGTAGTTCCTCGGCACGCTTTCTGTTCTTTCTTTCTCTATCAGCCTCAAGCCTGTTTCCTTGTTGTTCTTTTGATTCCTCGGCACGGTTTCTTTTCTGACTTTCTCTATCAGCAGCAAGTTTTTTGGCATAGACTCTTTGAGCATCTTCCTCGGCTGTTGCTATTGTAATATCATCAGTCATTTTAAAGTTAAACATTAATAGATTTCTACGTGAACACATGTCTTAAATATCTTTAATGACGTCACCGTCATAACAAAAATGACGACAACTAACTTCATGACGTCAGTCAACACACAAACATGACGTCACCTGACAGACACATCCACAGACAACTTATTTTTATATATATAGTTGTTAGTATGATTCCAAACAATGCACGAATTTGACTTGGAGTTGACGTTCCGCACGCGTCATTGATGCAGTTATCCCAGTGTTGGTCATTCTCCAATAAATTCAGAGCTTGGCATGCACTACGGTAAGTGTCATGTAATAGTACCGTTTACAGTTCTCAAATACTCAAAGGACGTCGGACCGGGTACATTCACCAAAAGCAGGCGTAGAAGGAAGCATTCATGTTGATTAGAGTGAACGGTGTAGAGTCTTCCTATCGTGGTATCTTTCAAGATGGTAGGTTGGCCGTCGACTGACTTACCCTGTTTTCGACGTTCAAATACTTTATTTTTAGTATTCCACGTGTAATACGAAGGCACTTCAGTATACAGCAGTTTTTTTTGCAAAAGAATCATTTTTGCATAGCGAAAAGAAAGCAGTTAACTTTGTATCCGGTGGATTCAGGGCTCTTTGTTGCACGTTGGATTCCGAAAAATAAACACGTTGACCATTCTGTAAATGTACCGCTCTGTAATTCCTCTTTGAGTGTCCCGGTCGTCATTTATATTCCCTGTGTCCCGGTCGTCATTTGTGTCCCGGTCTGTAATTCGTCAGTCGACAAACAACTTCATGACGACATACAGCTCAATCCTTATAATGACGTCAGTCGACAAACAAACATGACGTCAGTCGACAGACACACAAACAACTTATTTATATATGTATAGATATACCAATTCAAAAACGAATGTATATACAACCGGGACACAAATGACGACCGGGACACAGGGAATATAAATGATGACCGGGACACAGGGACACAACTATAACGGGGACGCCGGGGGGCACAGGGGGATATATAAATGACGACAGGGACAATGGGAATGTTTGATTAGCAATCACCATCAACAAAGCTCAAGGGTAATCATTAGAATCATGAGGTATAACTAAAAAAAAACTAAAAAAAGGTAAAAACTAAAAAAAAGACCAATTCAAAAACGAATGTATATACAGACCGGGACACCGGGACACAAATGACGACCAGGACACAGGAAATATAAATGACGACCGGGACACTCAAAGAGAAATTACAGACTGGGACACCACCACAACAGCTAGTATATATATGTAAATAAGTTGTATGTATGTTTGACGACTGAGGTCACTATAAGGATTGAGGATTATGACGTCTTGTAAGTATTTTGTATGTTTATATATGGCTTCATATAAGGCTTTGTATGTGACGTCATTAAAAGTACATAAGGGTTGCGATTAAACGATAATATTTAGTATAAATCCTACAATGGCAGAAGAAACATTCGAGGAATCAAATCGTGCAAGAAATTTTAGTATAAATCCTACAATGGCAGAAGAAACCGCGGAGGAAGCTGCTCAAAGAGTTAATGCCAAAAGGCTTAACCATGTCTAAAATGTGTCCCTATTGCGAGGCCTTGAAATGTTATGGTGAAACAATGGGAAAGTGTTGCGCCTCAGTAAAAGTTAAACTTCCTCAATTGGCTGCACCACCAGAGCCATTGAAGACTTTGCTTACTGGAACTACGTCAGAATCTAAGCATTTTTTATTAAACATCAGAAAATATAACTCATGTTTCCAAATGACATCGTTTGGTGCCCAAATCGAAAATAAAGATAGCAATTCTGAATTGAATGCACGTTGCGAAATTTCTCCCGACGTTGAAAGGACTATCGTTTCCCAATTGCAACATCTTTTCCACGAAAATAATGATATAGTGCGCCTGTTCAAAACAGCAATCAATTTGATGCCTACTGATACGCATAAAATTGTTCTTTCCGCTGACAAAACGCCTATGGTGAACATATGCGTAGATACAATACTCCAATATCGACGAAGTGGCAATCGTTACGGTCGGTGATCAGTTTTTACCTCGAGATATTATTCTTCATAAGCGAAACGCTCAGTTGGTAAGAATTGCTGAAACTCGTCGACGCTACTATGCCCTACAATATCCTATCATTTCTTAGGATGGAGCCGACGCCTATCACTTTAATAATGAATTGATACATCCATCTACTAACAATTAAACGGATAAGAAATGCAGCACAATGAATTATTATTCCTATAGACTAATCATTCGCTACAATGAAGAAAATTATATTTTAAAATGCCGTCAATTGTTTCACCAATACATCGTTGATATGTATGCAAAGATTGAATCAGAACGTTTATATACATTTATTAAGAAACGAAAACAAACATTATTCGCCAATCGCCTGCCAAGAAAGGCAATAAGCTTGTAAGGGCAAGCGAGGTTATCACCCTCAGCTAATTAAAACCACATTCATATCACGCTACTCAATACAAAAGAAACTCAACTGATGAAGGATGAAAGGAAAAAAGAGAAAGAGGAAAAAGACAAGAAGAAGACAGAAAAAAATTAACAGAAAAAATTAACAGCAAGTAAATCAGGGAAATGCTTGAATAGAATGACAACCTGGAACATCAAAATTATTCACGAGATAAAAGAAATTTCTTTACCCGTGACTTGAAAGCCGGAAGACTACGCACATTTTTCACACCCTCGGGCATAATATTCCAGTCATGGGGACCATAATGGAGAATCACAAAAGATGCCCGAGCAGTACTCCTAAACTTATGGGTTAAGTTATAAGCTTTTCTTGTATTATGATCATGACGATCTCTATTAAAAGTGAAAAGATTTTCAAAAGCAGGGGTGAGCAGGCGATTCAAATATTTATACGAGAAAATCGCAACTTGGTAATCACAAAATTGTGATACATCCATTAACTTATTCTTTTCAAAATGCTCATGAGCAGGAACCCCATCAGAATCATAAAATTCCAATAATAATTTTACAGCTCTATTCTGAAGTTTTTGTACTCTTTTGAAACATGTTACAAAATTTCTTCCCCATATAGAGCATCCGTACCTAATATATGGACAACATATAGAAAAATAAATCATTTTTAGAATCTTTTGTGGAACTAGATTTTTAATTCTTCGCATCACCCCAAGACTTCTGCTTAATTTTTCAGCTATAGCATTTTAATGGTTTTCCACGACAGGTTTTCATCAATTAAAAACCCCAAATATTTTGTTGTAGCTACTCTTTTTAATCACACTTCCTCGAACCATGATTTGATCATTGCCAACACTTGACAAAAGTCTAGAGAATATCATGAAAAAAGTTTTAGAAAAGTTTAGGGTTAACAAATTTTGTGGAGAAAAAAGTTAGAAATTCAGAGACAGCATTATGAATTTTATTATACAAAACATCAAGCGAAGGTGCAGCTAGAAAGAGCAAAGTGTCATCTGCAAATAGGTTGAGACCAGCCTCCAACAGGTAATGCTTCATTCGATCAAAAAACTGATGAAAAGGAAGGGTCCCGGGATTGACCCTTGTGGGACCCCACACTCTATTTTCCTTTTTGAAGATAAAAATGATCCATTCTGTACTATCTGATACCGGTCATGTAGATATGATGAAAACCACTCAAGGCTTGAACCCCTCACCCCAATCGAGGCAAGAACTTGAATAAGCCCTGGGTGGTCCACCGTATCAAACGCTTTTCTCATATCCAAAAACACAGCTGCAGGTATAAGACCAGCTTCAAACACATCATTAATCCAATCAACCAATTTCAGAACTGCCATATCTGTAGATAGCCCTTTTCTGAACCCAAATTGGTTTTCCATTAGAATTTTATTCTTTTCAATATAATAACTTAACTGGGCATGTACAGCCTTCTCGTATAACTTAGAGAAAAATGGGAGAATAGATATAGGTCTTCGATTCGATGGGTCATCTTTTTCCCTCCTTTATGAAGAGGAACCACTCTTGCAATTTTTAGTGCTTGCGGGAAGACTCCATGATCCAGAGAAAGGTTGATGAGGTGCGCCAAGACAGGTAAGACACTCGTTTTTGCGGCTTTTATAAGTTTCAGCGAAAACTCTTCCATCCCACAAGAACTCGACTTCATCGTAGCCAGGAATTGTACCACTTCCCGTTCCAAACATCTTGCGAATTCAAAGGAATTCTCACTTGCAGGCTGTCTTTAAAAACAGATCCAAAACTCACAGATGTGCGTAAGTTAGCTCGCGCTTAGTCGCAAAGTCTTTGTCCTTCATTTGCAAAATAATCACATAGAAATTCAGCTATGTGTTGAGAATCAGTAAGACGACCTTCCGTTGTCTCCATGGCGCCCACCTCCTCCCTACTGTGAAAATTACCCAAAAGTTCATTTATTGTTTTCTATGTATTTTTCATATTCCCTTGATTTTCATGAAATTCATTTTGGAAATGAAGTTTCTGAGCTTTCCGTTTTACTGAATTTAAAATATTCCGAAACTTTTTGAATTTTATAAAATTATCATTTGAACGATCCTTTAAATAATTCACATAAAGTTGGTTTTTCTGCTTTATTGAAACTAGAAAGGCTTTTGTTATCCATGGTTTCTTGGGAAAATTTCTATTAGGGCTGATTCTTCGTAAGAGACATGTTTCATTCATTACATTAGTCACTATCTCACTGAAGAGGTCATATGCTGCATTTGGACACTTTTCTTCTATTACACGCGAAAAATTCGTTTCATCCATCATATTTGCAAAATTGTTTAGGTTTTTACTTTTCATTTCACGGTAAAACGATGCCCTTGCACACCGTTTATTTTCCTTTGACTGATTCAGGCTTATTTTACTTATTAAAAGAAGATGATCCGACCTGTCGAACACTATCACATCTGATTGGGATCTTTCAAGTAATCCACCATTAACGAAGAAATTATCAATTAAGGTGGCCGAAAGAAGCGAAATCCGAGTTGGAATAGTTACAAGAGGAAAACTATCATGTGACACCATCATATTAACAAAATCTGAGCTATTCGCCTTTTTTTAGTAAATCAATATTAAAATCTCCCATCATAATTTTATTTTTATTTTCATTGTCAATTTTGTCTAATAACAATTCAAATTGATCAATAAAAAAAACTATTATCACATGACAGATTTTTGTAAATTAACCCCAAAATCAAATTTTTTTTTCCCTTCATTTTTTATTTCGATGAAAAGGGTTTCGATCCTACCTTCCAGCCACAGGGAGAGGTCATCCCTAACCCAATATTGGGTACCTTCATTTATCAAAATACACAGACCGCCCCGCTCCATGGTTGTCCGTTCTCTTCGCTCGCAAACATATCCCGGAAAAGAAAAATCCCAGGACAGTGACTTGATAGAAACAACTATCTCACATAGGCCTACAATGTACGGTTTCTTATCTAGTAAACTTAAAATCTCACATAAAGGAGAATATGCCGTTCTTAGACCTTGACAATTCCAGAAAACGATCACTCTTTCATCTGCGCTTACAGGTTTTGAATACTCATAAAGATTATTCGGATTCACATAATTAATTGGGCGACAATTCAACGAAAAATTATCGATGCATTCATCATCCCCGCAAGTGTGTCAAGAGCTTGGCTTCCAGGAATAAACAAGTTTTGTTCAAATTCATTCAAAGCGTCATCATATCTGTTCACACTCATTTAAGATGACTATTTAATAGAAAAAAAAGTCTGATAGGCAGAAAGAAGAAGGAAAAAGAAAGAGATAAACATGAAAGAAACTGACATTTTGGCTATAAAATGCAAAGAGGAAAACAAACATACAAGTAGTGCAACAACATAATTTCATAACTCAAAATTATGCGGTCGGATTTGGCAAACGGACCACTTCAGCCATAGCTATAATTTTACTGATCTCTCCCACTGAGTCTTTTCCAAAAAGTGTCCAGTTGTTCGACCAAACATTTCTGTTTCCGAGCTTACTTTTAGCCAAGTCAAGAATCTTTTTCTTTTTTTGATGTTAGGTACTCGGTAACAAATATTTCTGACCAAGCAAGTTTTGACTTACATGAAAACACTTTTCATGCAGTTTCAGCAGACTTGAACACAACCAACACAGGCGCAGGACGGTTTTTTGCATTTACAGTGGTGTCCGAATCGGTAAAATTTGCTCGAAATTTAAATACAGAAACTATTGCGGTCGAGGAAAAATCAGAAATTTGTATTTTATCTGTAATCACATTCAATATGCACTCAGAGATGGGAAGACCCCCACTTTGTTCAACACCATGAAATACAAGCCGATTTTGAAGTTTTTCCTGCTCCATATCATCAAGACGGGTTTCCAGCTGTTCAATCCTGTTTTCTAGGGCTAGGTTTGCGTTTTGGAGAGCCCGTAGTTTGTTTTCAATCTCATCAAACTTGGTCGAATACTGGACAAGTATAGAGTCGTGAATCTGAGAAACATAGAGTCAACTATATCCACACTATTTAATAATCCAACTTTTTCACGTACTTCTTTTTCAATATCATTTCGGATATTGGATTTTAACGTGTCCAAGTCTGATAAAGCAGAATTTATTGAATTTGCCGATGTATCTGGTAAACTAAAACCACTAATCTCGAGATGCTTATCAGGAAAATAAGCTAATTCGGCAAAAGCGTTCGAAACGCCTAATTCATTTTTCTTCTTAGCCTCCTTTGAAATGCTAACAAATGCCGAGATCTGTGAGGCTGTTGTTTTCACGATTTCATGGCTTCCATAACAAAATACAACATAGGATACTTTTTTGTTCTTGGCCTGAATTATATCCAACACTCGACATGGCCATGTCTTTCCAGCTGTGAAGGGATCTTTCCAGCTGTTTGGAAGAAAGCTTACGTTAGGATAATTCCGAAGGGTACCAACCCTAAGAGCTGTGACGAACTTAGACCTATTTCGCAAACACTATGCATGGCAAAAGTGGCCGAGACCTTTATCATGAGGGTCTTACTTGATCAAATCCAGGGATCTATCGACCAGAGACAATACGGCGGACTGAAAGACTGTAATACCTCAGTGTACCTAGTGAGGATGTACGATAGTCTCCTTAAGTGGGTCGAAAAAAGTAACAGTTTTGTAGACCTTGGAAGAAAGATTACGGGCGTGAGAAATTTTCGGACAGTCCTTAGGCACACTAATCCCAGGAAATGGCACAGAGCGGTCAAGCAAATTACTGGCAAGTCCATTCATAACAGCATAAAAATAAGCCACCCTGACGGAACTTACACAACTGCTGATAAGGTTAATCAATATTTCACCCGCATCTGGACCTCATTTCCTTCTCCCACACAAGCCCAGAAGTCTGAAATACTTGACTCCTGCGCAGATGAAGGTGAAGTTGTTTTTGATGAGATGACAAACCAATAAGACCCTGATGAAGGTGAAAGTAAACTGTTCAGCTTATCCAGACGAACTTCCACCCAAACTGATTCGAGAAATACGCCCCTTTCATTGCGAAACCACTCTCAGTGCTGATAAACCTTTGCTTAGGGATCTTTCCAGCTGTTTGGAAGAAAGCTTACGTTAGAATAATTCCGAAGGTT
>NW_027065027.1:0-23459 GCF_032884065.1 Artemia franciscana
CATTTGCAATCATAAAATTGTCTAATATCTTTATTTTTTCAACATACGTAGCTATTACCCCCGAAAACTAAAACTTTTGACATAGGAAAAGATCCTTTAATCACATTCTTTACCATTTGCAATCATAAAATAGTCTAATATCTTCATTTTTTCAACATACGTAGCTATTACCCTCGAAAACTAAAACTTTTGAAATAGGAAAAGAGCCTTTAATCACATTCTTTACCATTTGCAATCATAAAATAGTCTAATATCTTCATTATTATTAAAGATATTAGATATTATTAGGTAAAGAATGTGATTAAAGGCTCTTTTACTATTTCAAAAGTTTCAGTTTTCGGGGGTAAGAGCTACGTATGTTGAAAAAATGAAGATATTAGACTATTTTATGATTGCAAATGGTAAAGAATGTGATTAAAGGCTCTTTTCCTATGTCAAAAGTTTTAGTTTTCGAGGGTAATAGCTACGTATGTTGAAAAAATGAAGATATTAGACTATTTTATGATTGCAAATGGTAAAGAAAGTGATTAGTGGCTCTTTGCCTATTTCAAAAGTTTTAGTTTTCGAGGGTAATAGCTATGTCTGTGGAAAAAAATGAAGATATTAGACTATTTTATGATTGCACATGGTAAAGAATGTGATTAAAGGCTCTTTTCCTATTTCAAAAGTTTTAGTTTTCGAGGGTAATAGCTAGGTCTGTGGAAAAAATGAAGATATTAGACTATTTTATGATTGCAAATGGTAAAGAAAGTGATTAAAGGCTCTTTTCCTATTTTAAAAGTTTTAGTTTTCGAGGGTAAGAGCTACGTATGTTGAAAAAATGAAGATATTAGACTATTTTATGATTGCAAATGGTAAAGAATGTGATTAAAGGCTCTTTTCCTATTTCAAAAGTTTTAGTTTTCGAGGGTAATAGCTACGTATGTTGAAAAAATGAAGATATTAGACTATTTTATGATTGCAAATGGTAAATAATGTGATTAAAGGCTCTTTTCCTATTTCAAAAGTTTTAGTTTTCGAGGGTAATAGCTACGTATGTTCAAAAAATGAAGATATTAGACTATTTTATGATTGCAAATGGTAAAGAATGTGATTAAAGGCTCTTTTCCTATTTCAAAAGTTTTAGTTTTTGAGGGTAATAGCTATGTCTGTGGAAGAAATGAAGATATTAGACAATCTTTAATAATAATCCCTAATAATATCACATTCTTTACCATGTGCAATCATAAAATAGTCTAATATCTTCATTTTTTTAACATACGTTGCTATTACCCTCAAAAACTAAAACTTTTGACATAGTAAAAGAGCCTTTAATCCCATTCTTTACCATTTGCAATCATAAAATAGTCTAATATCTTCATTTTTTCCACAGACATAGCTATTACCCTCAAAAACTAAAACTTTTGAAATAGGAAAAGAGCCTTTAATCACATTCTTTACCATTTGCAATCATAAAATAGTCTAATATCTTCATTTTTTGAACATACGTAGCTATTACCCTCGAAAACTAAAACTTTTGAAATAGGAAAAGAGCCTTTAATCACATTATTTACCATTTGCAATCATAAAATAGTCTAATATCTTCATTTTTTCAACATACGTAGCTATTACCCTCGAAAACTAAAACTTTTGAAATAGGAAAAGAGCCTTTAATCACATTCTTTACCATTTGCAATCATAAAATAGTCTAATATCTTCATTTTTTCAACATACGTAGCTCTTACCCTCGAAAACTAAAACTTTTAAAATAGGAAAAGAGCCTTTAATCACATTCTTTACCATTTGCAATCATAAAATAGTCTAATATCTTCATTTTTTCAACCTACGTAGCTATTACCCTCGAAAACTAAAACTTTTGAAATAGGAAAAGAGCCTTTAATCACATTCTTTACCATTTGCAATCATAAAATAGTCTAATATCTTCATTTTTTCAACATACGTAGCTATTACCCTCGAAAACTAAAACTTTTGAAATAGGAAAAGAGCCTTTAATCATATTCTTTACCATGTGCAATCATAAAATAGTCTAATATCTTCATTTTTTCAACATACGTAGCTATTACCCTCGAAAACTAAAACTTTTGACATAGGAAAAGAGCCTTTAATCACATTCTTTACCATTTGCAATCATAAAATAGTCTAATATCTTCATTTTTTCAACATACGTAGCTATTACCCTCGAAAACTAAAACTTTTGAAATAGGAAAAGAGCCTTTAATCACATTCTTTACCATTTGCAATCATAAAATAGTCTAATATCTTCATTTTTTCAACATACGTAGCTATTACCCTCGAAAACTAAAACTTTTGAAATAGGAAAAGAGCCTTTAATCACATTCTTTACCATTTGCAATCATAAAATAGTCTAATATCTTCATTTTTTCCACATACGTAGCTATTACCCTCGAAAACTAAAACTTTTGAAATAGGAAAAGAGCCTTTGAATCACATTCTTTACCATGTGCAATCATAAAATAGTCTAATATCTTCATTTTTTCAACATACGTAGCTATTACCCTCGAAAACTAAAACTTTTGAAATAGGAAAAGAGCCTTTAATCACATTCTTTACCATGTGCAATCATAAAATAGTCTAATATCTTCATTTTTTTAACATACGTAGCTATTACCCTCGAAAACTAAAACTTTTGACATAGGAAAAGAGCCTTTAATCACATTCTTTACCATTTGCAATCATAAAATAGTCTAATATCTTCATTTTTTCAACATACGTAGCTATTACCCTCAAAAACTAAAACTTTTGAAATAGGAAAAGAGCCTTTAATCACATTCTTTACCATTTGCAATCATAAAATAGTCTAATATCTTCATTTTTTCAACATACGTAGCTATTACCCTCGAAAACTAAAACTTTTGAAATAGGAAAAGAGCCTTTAATCACATTATTTACCATGTGCAATCATAAAATAGTCTAATATCTTCATTTTTTCAACATACGTAGCTATTACCCTCGAAAACTAAAACTTTTGAAATAGGAAAAGAGCCTTTAATCACATTCTTTACCATTTGCAATCATAAAATAGTCTAATATCTTCATTTTTTCAACATACGTAGCTATTACCCTCGAAAACTAAAACTTTTGAAAATAGGAAAAGAGCCTTTAATCACATTCTTTACCATTTGCAATCATAAAATAGTCTAATATCTTCATTTTTTCAACATACGTAGCTATTACCCTCGAAAACTAAAACTTTTGAAATAGGAAAAGAGCCTTTAATCACATTCTTTACCATGTGCAATCATAAAATAGTCTAATATCTTCATTTTTTCAACATACGTAGCTATTACCCTCGAAAACTAAAACTTTTGACATAGGAAAAGAGCCTTTAATCACATTCTTTACCATGTGCAATCATAAAATTGTCTAATATCTTCATTTTTTCAACATACGTAGCTATTACCCTCGAAAACTAAAACTTTTGACATAGGAAAAGAGCCTTTAATCACATTCTTTACCATTTGCAATCATAAAATAGTCTAATATCTTCATTTTTTCAACATACGTAGCTATTACCCTCGAAAACTAAAACTTTTGAAAAATTACCATTTGCAATCATAAAATAGTCTAATATCTTCATTTTTTCCATAGACCTAGCTATTACCCTCGAAAACTAAAACTTTTGAAATAGGAAAAGAGCCTTTAATCACATTCTTTACCATTTGCAATCATAAAATAGTCTAATATCTTCATTTTTTCAACATACGTAGCTATTACCCTCGAAAACTAAAACTTTTGACATAGGAAAAGAGCCTTTAATCACATTCTTTACCATTTGCAATCATAAAATAGTCTAATATCTTCATTTTTTCAACATACGTAGCTATTACCCTCGAAAACTAAAACTTTTGAACATAGGAAAAGAGCCTTTAATCACATTCTTTACCATTTGCAATCATAAAATAGTCTAATATCTTCATTTTTTCAACATACGTAGCTCTTACCCTCGAAAACTAAAACTTTTGAAATAGGAAAAGAGCCTTTAATCACATTCTTTACCATGTGCAATCATAAAATTGTCTAATATCTTCATTTTTTCAACATACGTAGCTATTACCCTCGAAAACTAAAACTTTTGAAATAGGAAAAGAGCCTTTAATCACATTCTTTACCATTGCAATCATAAAATAGTCTAATATCTTCATTTTTTCAACATACGTAGCTATTACCCTCGAAAACTAAAACTTTTGAAATAGGAAAAGAGCCTTTAATCACATTCTTTACCATTTGCAATCATAAAATAGTCTAATATCTTCATTTTTTCAACATACGTAGCTATTACCCTCGAAAACTAAAACTTTTGAAATAGGAAAAGAGCCTTTAATCACATTCTTTACCATTTGCAATCATAAAATAGTCTAATATCTTCATTTTTTCAACATACGTAGCTATTACCCTCGAAAACTAAAACTTTTGAAATAGGAAAAGAGCCTTTAATCACATTCTTTACCATGTGCAATCATAAAATAGTCTAATATCTTCATTTTTTCACATACATAGCTATTACCCTCGAAAACTAAAACTTTTGAAATAGGAAAAGAGCCTTTAATCACATTCTTTACCATTTGCAATCATAAAATAGTCTAATATCTTCATTTTTTCAACATACGTAGCTATTACCCTCGAAAACTAAAACTTTTGACATAGGAAAAGAGCCTTTAATCACATTCTTTACCATTTGCAATCATAAAATAGTCTAATATCTTCATTTTTTCAACATACGTAGCTATTACCCCGAAAACTAAAACTTTTGAAATAGGAAAAGAGCCTTTAATCACATTCTTTACCATTTGCAATCATAAAATAGTCTAATATCTTCATTTTTTCAACATAAGTAGCTATTACCCTCGAAAACTAAAACTTTTGAAATAGGAAAAGAGCCTTTAATCACATTCTTTACCATTTGCAATCATAAAATAGTCTAATATCTTCATTTTTTCAACATACGTAGCTATTACCCTCGAAAACTAAAACTTTTGAAATAGGAAAAGAGCCTTTGATCACATTCTTTACCATGTGCAATCATAAAATAGTCTAATATCTTCATTTTTTCAACATACGTAGCTATTACCCTCGAAAACTAAAACTTTTGAAATAGGAAAAGAGCCTTTAATCACATTCTTTACCATTTGCAATCATAAAATAGTCTAATATCTTCATTTTTTCAACATACGTAGCTATTACCCTCAAAAACTAAAACTTTTGACATAGGAAAAGAGCCTTTAATCACATTCTTTACCATTTGCAATCATAAAATAGTCTAATATCTTCATTTTTTCCACAGACATAGCTATTACCCTCGAAAACTAAAACTTTTGAAATAGGAAAAGAGCCTTTAATCACATTCTTTACCATTTGCAATCATAAAATAGTCTAATATCTTCATTTTTTGAACATACGTAGCTATTACCCTCGAAAACTAAAACTTTTGAAATAGGAAAAGAGCCTTTAATCACATTCTTTACCATTTGCAATCATAAAATAGTCTAATATCTTCATTTTTTCAACATACGTAGCTATTACCCTCGAAAACTAAAACTTTTGAAATAGGAAAAGAGCCTTTAATCACATTCTTTACCATTTGCAATCATAAAATAGTCTAATATCTTCATTTTTTCAACATACGTAGCTCTTACCCTCGAAAACTAAAACTTTTGAAAATAGGAAAAGAGCCTTTAATCACATTCTTTACCATTTGCAATCATAAAATAGTCTAATATCTTCATTTTTTCAACATACGTAGCTATTACCCTCGAAAACTAAAACTTTTGAAATAGGAAAAGAGCCTTTAATCACATTCTTTACCATTTGCAATCATAAAATAGTCTAATATCTTCATTTTTTCAACATACGTAGCTATTACCCTCGAAAACTAAAACTTTTGAAAATAGGAAAAGAGCCTTTAATCACATTCTTTACCATTTGCAATCATAAAATTGTCTAATATCTTCATTTTTTCTACATACGTAGCTATTACCCTCGAAAACTAAAACTTTTGAAATAGGAAAAGAGCCTTTAATCACATTCTTTACCATTTGCAATCATAAAATAGTCTAATATCTTCATTTTTTCAACATACCTAGCTATTACCCTCGAAAACTAAAACTTTTGAAATAGGAAAAGAGCCTTTAATCACATTCTTTACCATTTGCAATCATAAAATAGTCTAATATCTTCATTTTTTCAACATACATAGCTATTACCCTCCGAAAACTAAAACTTTTGAAATAGGAAAAGAGCCTTTAATCACATTCTTTACCATGTGCAATCCTAAAATAGTCTAATATCTTCATTTTTTCAACATACGTAGCTATTACCCTCGAAAACTAAAACTTTTGAAAATAGGAAAAGAGCCTTTAATCACATTCTTTACCATGTGCAATCATAAAATTGTCTAATATCTTCATTTTTTCAACATACGTAGCTCTTACCCTCGAAAACTAAAACTTTTGAAATAGGAAAAGAGCCTTTAATCACATTCTTTACCATTTGCAATCATAAAATAGTCTAATATCTTCATTTTTTCAACATACGTAGCTATTACCCTCGAAAACTAAAACTTTTAAAATAAGAAAATAGCCTTTAATCACATTCTTTACCATTTGCAATCATAAAATTGTCTAATATCTTCATTTTTTCTACATACGTAGCTATTACCCTCGAAAACTAAAACTTTTGAAATAGGAAAAGAGCCTTTAATCACATTCTTTACCATTTGCAATCATAAAATAGTCTAATATCTTCATTTTTTCAACATACGTAGCTATTACCCTCGAAAACTAAAACTTTTGAAATAGGAAAAGAGCCTTTAATCACATTCTTTACCATGTGCAATCATAAAATAGTCTAATATCTTCATTTTTTCAACATACGTAGCTATTACCCTCGAAAACTAAAACTTTTGAAATAGGAAAAGAGCCTTTAATCACATTCTTTACCATTTGCAATCATAAAATAGTCTAATATCTTCATTTTTTCAACATAAGTAGCTATTACCCTCGAAAACTAAAACTTTTGAAATAGGAAAAGAGCCTTTAATCACATTCTTTACCATGTGCAATCATAAAATAGTCTAATATCTTCATTTTTTCAACATACGTAGCTATTACCCTTAAAAACTAAAACTTTTGAAATAGGAAAAGAGCCTTTAATCACATTCTTTACCATTTGCAATCATAAAATAGTCTAATATCTTCATTTTTTCCAACATACGAAGCTATTACCCTCGAAAACTAAAACTTTTGAAATAGGAAAAGAGCCTTTAATCACATTCTTTACCATTTGCAATCATAAAATAGTCTAATATCTTCATTTTTTCAACATACGTAGCTATTACCCTCGAAAACTAAAACTTTTGAAACAGGAAAAGAGCCTTTAATCACATTCTTTACCATTTGCAATCATAAAATAGTCTAATATCTTCATTTTTTCAACATACGTAGCTATTACCCTCGAAAACTAAAACTTTTGAAATAGGAAAAGAGCCTTTAATCACATTCTTTACCATGTGCAATCATAAAATAGTCTAATATCTTCATTTTTTCAACATACGTAGCTATTACCCTCGAAAACTAAAACTTTTGAAATAGGAAAAGAGCCTTTAATCACATTCTTTACCATTTGCAATCATAAAATAGTCTAATATCTTCATTTTTTCAACATACGTAGCTATTACCCTCGAAAACTAAAATTTTTGAAATAGGAAAAGAGCCTTTAATCATATTCTTTACAATGGATAATCATAAAATTGTCTAATATCTTCATTTTTTCACAGACAAAGCTATTACCCTCGAAAACTAAAACTTTTGAAAATAGGAAAAGAGCCTTTAATCACATTCTTTACCATTTGCAATCATAAAATAGTCTAATATCTTCATTTTTTCAATATACGTAGCTATTACCCTCGAAAACTAAAACTTTTGAAATAGGAAAAGAGCCTTTAATCACATTCTTTACCATTTGCAATCATAAAATAGTCTAATATCTTCATTTTTTCAACATACGTAGCTATTACCCTCGAAAACTAAAACTTTTGAAATAGGAAAAGAGCCTTTGATCACATTCTTTACCATGTGCAATCATAAAATAGTCTAATATCTTCATTTTTTCAACATACGTAGCTATTACCCTCGAAAACTAAAACTTTTGACATAGGAAAAGAGCCTTTAATCCCATTCTTTACCATTTGCAATCATAAAATAGTCTAATATCTTCATTTTTTCCACAGACATAGCTATTACCCTCAAAAACTAAAACTTTTGAAATAGGAAAAGAGCCTTTAATCACATTTTTACCATTTGCAATCATAAAATAGTCTAATATCTTCATTTTTTGAACATACGTAGCTATTACCCTCGAAAACTAAAACTTTTGAAATAGGAAAAGAGCCTTTAATCACATTATTTACCATTTGCAATCATAAAATAGTCTAATATCTTCATTTTTTCAACATACGTAGCTATTACCCTCGAAAACTAAAACTTTTGAAATAGGAAAAGAGCCTTTAATCACATTCTTTACCATTTGCAATCATAAAATAGTCTAATATCTTCATTTTTTCAACATACGTAGCTCTTACCCTCGAAAACTAAAACTTTTAAAATAGGAAAAGAGCCTTTAATCACATTCTTTACCATTTGCAATCATAAAATAGTCTAATATCTTCATTTTTTCAACATACGTAGCTATTACCCTCGAAAACTAAAACTTTTGAAATAGGAAAAGAGCCTTTAATCATATTCTTTACCATGTGCAATCATAAAATTGTCTAATATCTTCATTTTTTCAACATAAGTAGCTATTACCCCCGAAAACTAAAACTTTTGACATAGGAAAAGAGCCTTTAATCACATTCTTTACCATTTGCAATCATAAAATAGTCTAATATCTTCATTTTTTCAACATACGTAGCTATTACCCTCGAAAACTAAAACTTTTGAAATAGGAAAAGAGCCTTTAATCACATTCTTTACCATGTGCAATCATAAAATAGTCTAATATCTTCATTTTTTCAACATACGTAGCTATTACCCTCGAAAACTAAAACTTTTGAAATAGGAAAAGAGCCTTTAATCACATTCTTTACCATTTGCAATCATAAAATAGTCTAATATCTTCATTTTTTCAACATACGTAGCTATTACCCTCGAAAACTAAAACTTTTGACATATGAAAAGAGCCTTTAATCACATTCTTTACCATTTGCAATCCTAAAATAGTCAATATCTTCATTTTTTCAACATAAGTAGCTATTACCCTCGAAAACTAAAACTTTTGAAATAGGAAAAGAGCCTTTAATCACATTCTTTACCATGTGCAATCATAAAATAGTCTAATATCTTCATTTTTTCAACATACGTAGCTATTACCCTCGAAAACTAAAACTTTTGAAATAGGAAAAGAGCCTTTAATCACATTCTTTACCATGTGCAATCATAAAATTGTCTAATATCTTAATTTTTTCCACAGACAAAGCTATTACCCTCGAAAACTAAAACTTTTGAAATAGGAAAAGAGCCTTTAATCACATTCTTTACCATTTGCAATCATAAAATAGTCTAATATCTTCATTTTTTCAACATACGTAGCTATTACCCTCGAAAACTAAAACTTTTGACATAGGAAAAGAGCCTTTAATCACATTCTTTACCATGTGCAATCATAAAATAGAGCCTTTAATCACATTCTTTACCATGTGCAATCATAAAATTGTCTAACATCTTCATTTTTTCAACATACGTAGCTATTACCCTCGAAAACTAAAACTTTTGACATAGGAAAAGAGCCTTTAATCACATTCTTTACCATTTGCAATCATAAAATAGTCTAATATCTTCATTTTTTCAACATACGTAGCTATTACCCTCGAAAACTAAAATTTTTAACATAGGAAAATAGCCTTTAATCACATTCTTTACCATTGCAATCATAAAATAGTCTAATATCTTCATTTTTTCAACATACGTAGCTATTACCCTCGAAAACTAAAACTTTTGAAATAGGAAAAGAGCCTTTAATCACATTCTTTACCATGTGCAATCATAAAATTGTCTAATATCTTCATTTTTTCAACATACGTAGCTATTACCCTCGAAAACTAAAACTTTTGACATAGGAAAAGAGCCTTTAATCACATTCTTTACCATTTGCAATCATAAAATAGTCTAATATCTTCATTTTTTCAACATACGTAGCTATTACCCTCGAAAACTAAAACTTTTGAAATAGGAAAAGAGCCTTTAATCACATTCTTTACCATGTGCAATCATAAAATAGTCTAATATCTTCATTTTTTCAACATACGTAGCTATTACCCTCGAAAACTAAAACTTTTGAAATAGGAAAAGAGCCTTTAATCACATTCTTTACCATGTGCAATCATAAAATTGTCTAATATCTTCATTTTTTCAACATACATAGCTATTACCCCCGAAAACTAAAACTTTTGACATAGGAAAAGAGCCTTTAATCACATTCTTTACCATTTGCAATCATAAAATAGTCTAATATCTTCATTTTTTCAACATACGTAGCTATTACCCTCGAAAACTAAAACTTTTGAAATAGGAAAAGAGCCTTTAATCATTTCTTTACCATGTGCAATCATAAAATAGTCTAATATCTTCATTTTTTCAACATACTAGCTATTACCCTCGAAAACTAAAACTTTTGACATAGGAAAAGAGCCTTTAATCACATTCTTTACCATTTGCAATCATAAAATAGTCAATATCTTCATTTTTTCAACATACGTAGCTATTACCCTCGAAAACTAAAACTTTTGAAATAGGAAAAGAGCCTTTAATCACATTCTTTACCATGTGCAATCATAAAATAGTCTAATATCTTCATTTTTTCAACATACGTAGCTATTACCCTCGAAAACTAAAACTTTTGAAATAGGAAAAGAGCCTTTAATCACATTCTTTACCATGTGCAATCATAAAATTGTCTAATATCTTCATTTTTTCCACAGACAAAGCTATTACCCTCGAAAACTAAAACTTTTGAAATAGGAAAAGAGCCTTTAATCACATTCTTTACCATTTGCAATCATAAAATAGTCTAATATCTTCATTTTTTCAACATATGTAGCTATTACCCTCGAAAACTAAAACTTTTGAAATAGGAAAAGAGCCTTTAATCACATTCTTTACCATGTGCAATCATAAAATAGTAATCACATTCTTTACCATGTGCTCATATTGTCTAACATCTTCATTTTTTCAACATACGTAGCTATTACCCTCGAAAACTAAAACTTTTGAAATAGGAAAAGAGCCTTTAATCACATTCTTTACCATGTGCAATCATAAAATAGTCTAATATCTTCATTTTTTCAACATACGTAGCTATTACCCTCGAAAACTAAAACTTTTGAAATAGGAAAAGAGCCTTTAATCACATTCTTTACCATTTGCAATCATAAAATAGTCTAATATCTTCATTTTTTCAACATACGTAGCTATTACCCTCGAAAACTAAAACTTTTGAAATAGGAAAAGAGCCTTTAATCACATTCTTTACCATTTGCAATCATAAAATAGTCTAATATCTTCATTTTTTCAACATACGTAGCTATTACCCTCGAAAACTAAAACTTTTGAAATAGGAAAAGAGCCTTTAATCACATTCTTTACCGTTTGCAATCATAAAATAGTCTAATATCTTCATTTTTTCAACATACGTAGCTATTACCCTCGAAAACTAAAACTTTTGAAATAGGAAAAGAGCCTTTAATCACATTCTTTACCATTTGCAATCATAAAATAGTCTAATATCTTCATTTTTTCAACATACGTAGCTATTACCCTCGAAAACTAAAACTTTTGAAATAGGAAAAGAGCCTTTAATCACATTCTTTACCATTTGCAATCATAAAATAGTCTAATATCTTCATTTTTTCAACATACGTAGCTATTACCCTCGAAAACTAAAACTTTTGAAATAGGAAAAGAGCCTTTAATCACATTCTTTACCATGTGCAATCATAAAATAGTCTAATATCTTCATTTTTTCAACATACTAGCTATTACCCTCGAAAACTAAAACTTTTGAAATAGGAAAAGAGCCTTTAATCACATTCTTTACCATTGCAATCATAAAATAGTCTAATATCTTCATTTTTTCAACATACGTAGCTATTACCCTCGAAAACTAAAACTTTTGAAATAGGAAAAGAGCCTTTAATCACATTCTTTACCATTTGCAATCATAAAATAGTCTAATATCTTCATTTTTTCAACATACGTAGCTATTACCCTCGAAAACTAAAACTTTTGACATAGGAAAAGAGCCTTTAATCACATTCTTTACCATTTGCAATCATAAAATAGTCTAATATCTTCATTTTTTCAACATACGTAGCTATTACCCTCGAAAACTAAAACTTTTGAAATAGGAAAAGAGCCTTTAATCACATTCTTTACCATTGCAATCATAAAATAGTCTAATATCTTCATTTTTTCAACATACGTAGCTATTACCCTCGAAAACTAAAACTTTTGAAATAGGAAAAGAGCCTTTAATCACATTCTTTACCATGTGCAATCATAAAATAGTCTAATATCTTCATTTTTTCAACATACGTAGCTATTACCCTCGAAAACTAAAACTTTTGAAATAGGAAAAGAGCCTTTAATCACATTCTTTACCATTTGCAATCATAAAATAGTCTAATATCTTCATTTTTTCAACATACGTAGCTATTACCCTCGAAAACTAAAACTTTTGAAATAGGAAAAGAGCCTTTAATCACATTCTTTACCATTTGCAATCATAAAATAGTCTAATATCTTCATTTTTTCAACATATGTAGCTATTACACTCGAAAACTAAAACTTTTGAAATAGGAAAAGAGCCTTTAATCACATTCTTTACCATGTGCAATCATAAAATTGTCTAATATCTTCATTTTTTCAACATACGTAGCTATTACCCTCGAAAACTAAAACTTTTGAAATAGGAAAAGAGCCTTTAATCACATTCTTTACCATTTGCAATCATAAAATAGTCTAATATCTTCATTTTTTCAACATACGTAGCTATTACCCTCGAAAACTAAAACTTTTGAAATAGGAAAAGAGCCTTTAATCACATTCTTTACCATTTGCAATCATAAAATAGTCTAATATCTTCATTTTTTCAACATACGTAGCTATTACCCTCGAAAACTAAAACTTTTGAATAAGGAAAAGAGCCTTTAATCACATTCTTTACCATTTGCAATCATAAAATAGTCTAATATCTTCATTTTTTCAACATACGTAGCTATTACCCTCGAAAACTAAAATTTTGACATAGGAAAAGAGCCTTTAATCACATTCTTTACCATTTGCAATCATAAAAATAGTCAATATCTTCATTTTTTCTAACATACGTAGCTATTACCCTCGAAAACTAAAACTTTTGAAATAGGAAAAGAGCCTTTAATCACATTCTTTACCATGTGCAATCATAAAATAGTCTAATATCTTCATTTTTTCAACATACTTAGCTATTACCCTCGAAAACTAAAACTTTTGAAATAGGAAAAGAGCCTTTAATCACATTCTTTACCATGTGCAATCATAAAATTGTCTAATATCTTAATTTTTTCCACAGACAAAGCTATTACCCTCGAAAACTAAAACTTTTGAAATAGGAAAAGAGCCTTTAATCACATTCTTTACCATTTGCAATCATAAAATAGTCTAATATCTTCATTTTTTCAACATACGTAGCTATTACCCTCGAAAACTAAAACTTTTGAAATAGGAAAAGAGCCTTTAATCACATTCTTTACCATGTGCAATCATAAAATTGTCTAACATCTTCATTTTTTCAACATACGTAGCTATTACCCTCGAAAACTAAAACTTTTGACATAGGAAAAGAGCCTTTAATCACATTCTTTACCATTTGCAATCATAAAATAGTCTAATATCTTCATTTTTTCAACATACGTAGCTATTACCCTCGAAAACTAAAACTTTTGAAATAGGAAAAGAGCCTTTAATCACATTCTTTACCATTTGCAATCATAAAATAGTCTAATATCTTCATTTTTTCAACATACGTAGCTATTACCCTCGAAAACTAAAACTTTTGAAATAGGAAAAGAGCCTTTAATCACATTCTTTACCATGTGCAATCATAAAATTGTCTAATATCTTCATTTTTTCAACATACGTAGCTATTACCCTCAAAACTAAAACTTTTGAAATAGGAAAAGAGCCTTTAATCACATTCTTTACCATTTGCAATCATAAAATAGTCTAATATCTTCATTTTTTCAACATACGTAGCTATTACCCTCGAAAACTAAAACTTTTGACATAGGAAAAGAGCCTTTAATCACATTCTTTACCATGTTTGCAATCATAAAATAGTCTAATATCTTCATTTTTTCAACATACGTAGCTATTACCCTCGAAAACTAAAACTTTTGAAATAGGAAAAGAGCCTTTAATCACATTCTTTACCATGTGCAATCATAAAATTGTCTAATATCTTCATTTTTTCAACATACGTAGCTATTACCCTCGAAAACTAAAACTTTTGACATAGGAAAAGAGCCTTTAATCACATTCTTTACCATGTGCAATCATAAAATAGTCTAATATCTTCATTTTTTCACATACGTAGCTATTACCCTCGAAAACTAAAACTTTTGAAATAGGAAAAGAGCCTTTAATCACATTCTTTACCATTTGCAATCATAAAATAGTCTAATATCTTCATTTTTTCAACATACGTAGCTATTACCCTCGAAAACTAAAACTTTTGAAATAGGAAAAGAGCCTTTAATCACATTCTTTACCATTTGCAATCATAAATAGTCTAATATCTTCATTTTTTCAACATACGTAGCTATTACCCTCGAAAACTAAAACTTTTGAAATAGGAAAAGAGCCTTTAATCACATTCTTTACCATGTGCAATCATAAAATTGTCTAATATCTTCATTTTTTCAACATACGTAGCTATTACCCTCGAAAACTAAAACTTTTGACATAGGAAAAGAGCCTTTAATCACATTCTTTACCATTTGCAATCATAAAATAGTCTAATATCTTCATTTTTTCAACATACGTAGCTATTACCCTCGAAAACTAAAACTTTTGAAATAGGAAAAGAGCCTTTAATCACATCTTTACCATTTGCAATCATAAAATAGTCTAATATCTTCATTTTTTCAACATACGTAGCTATTACCCTCGAAAACTAAAACTTTTGAAATAGGAAAAGAGCCTTTAATCACATTCTTTACCATGTGCAATCATAAAATTGTCTAATATCTTCATTTTTTCAACATACGTAGCTATTACCCTCGAAAACTAAAACTTTTGACATAGGAAAAGAGCCTTTAATCACATTCTTTACCATTTGCAATCATAAAATAGTCTAATATCTTCAATTTTTTCAACATACGTAGCTATTACCCTCGAAAACTAAAACTTTTGACATAGGAAAAGAGCCTTTAATCACATTTTTTACCATTTGCAATCATAAAATAGTCTAATATCTTCATTTTTTCAACATACGTAGCTATTACCCTCGAAAACTAAAACTTTTGAAATAGGAAAAGAGCCTTTAATCACATTCTTTACCATTTGCAATCATAAAATAGTGTAATATCTTCATTTTTTCAACATACATAGCTATTACCCTCGAAAACTAAAACTTTTGAAATAGGAAAAGAGCCTTTAATCACATTCTTTACCATGTGCAATCATAAAATAGTCTAATATCTTCATTTTTTCAACATACGTAGCTATTACCCTCGAAAACTAAAACTTTTGACATAGGAAAAGAGCCTTTAATCACATTCTTTACCATTTGCAATCATAAAATAGTCTAATATCTTAATTTTTTCATCATACGTAGCTATTACCCTCGAAAACTAAAACTTTTGAAAAGGAAAAGAGCCTTTAATCACATTCTTACCATTTGCAATCATAAAATAGTCTAATATCTTCATTTTTTCAACATACGTAGCTATTACCCTCGAAAACTAAAACTTTTGAAATAGGAAAAGAGCCTTTAATCACATTCTTTACCATGTGCAATCATAAAATTGTCTAATATCTTCATTTTTTCAACATACGTAGCTATTACCCTCGAAAACTAAAACTTTTGAAATAGGAAAAGAGCCTTTAATCACATTCTTTACCATGTGCAATCATAAAATAGTCTAATATCTTCATTTTTTCAACATACGTAGCTATTACCCTCGAAAACTAAAACTTTTGAAATAGGAAAAGAGCCTTTAATCACATCTTTACCATTTGCAATCATAAATAGTCTAATATCTTCATTTTTTCAACATACGTAGCTATTACCCCCGAAAACTAAAACTTTTGAAATAGGAAAAGAGCCTTTAATCACATTCTTTACCATTTGCAATCATAAAATAGTCTAATATCTTCATTTTTTCAACATACGTAGCTATTACCCTCGAAAACTAAAACTTTTGAAATAGGAAAAGAGCCTTTAATCACATTCTTTACCATGTGCAATCATAAAATAGTCTAATATCTTCATTTTTTCAACATACGTAGCTATTACCCTCGAAAACTAAAATTTTGACATAGGAAAAGAGCCTTTAATCACATTCTTTACCATTTGCAATCATAAAATAGTCTAATATCTTCATTTTTTCAACATACGTAGCTATTACCCTCGAAAACTAAAACTTTTGACATAGGAAAAGAGCCTTTAATCACATTCTTTACCATTTGCAATCATAAAATAGTCTAATATCTTCATTTTTTCAACATACGTAGCTATTACCCTCGAAAACTAAAACTTTTGACATTGGAAAAGAGCCTTTAATCACATTCTTTACCATGTTTGCAATCATAAAATAGTCTAATATCTTCATTTTTTCAACATACGTAGCTATTACCCTCGAAAACTAAAACTTTTGACATAGGAAAAGAGCCTTTAATCACATTCTTTACCATTTGCAATCATAAAATAGTCTAATATCTTCATTTTTTCAACATACGTAGCTATTACCCTCGAAAACTAAAACTTTTGAAATAGGAAAAGAGCCTTTAATCACATTCTTTACCATATGCAATCATAAAATAGTCTAATATCTTCATTTTTTCAACATACGTAGCTATTACCCTCGAAAACTAAAACTTTTGAAATAGGAAAAGAGCCTTTAATCACATTCTTTACCATATGCAATCATAAAATAGTCTAATATCTTCATTTTTTCAACATACGTAGCTATTACCCTCGAAAACTAAAACTTTTGACATAGGAAAAGAGCCTTTAATCACATTCTTTACCATTTGCAATCATAAAATAGTCCAATATCTTCATTTTTTCAACATACGTAGCTATTACCCTCGAAAACTAAAACTTTTGAAATAGGAAAAGAGCCTTTAATCACATTCTGTACCATGTGCAATCATAAAATAGTCTAATATCTTCATTTTTTCAACATACGTAGCTATTACCCTCGAAAACTAAAACTTTTGAAATAGGAAAAGAGTCTTTAATCACATTCTTTACCATGTGCAATCATAAAATTGTCTAATATCTTCATTTTTTTCAACATACGTAGCTATTACCCTCGAAAACTAAAACTTTTAACATAGGAAAAGAGCCTTTAATCACATTCTTTACTATGTGCAATCATAAAATAGTCTAATATCTTCATTTTTCAACATACGTAGCTATTACCCTCGAAAACTAAAACTTTTGAAATAGGAAAAGAGCCTTTAATCACATCTTTTACCATTTGCAATCATAAATAGTCTAATATCTTCATTTTTTTCAACATACGTAGCTATTGCCCTCGAAAACTAAAACTTTTGAAATAGGAAAGAGCCTTTAATCACATTCTTTACCATGTGCAATCATAAAATTGTCTAACATCTTCATTTTTTTCAACATACGTAGCTATTACCCCTCGAAAACTAAAACTTTTGACATAGGAAAAGAGCCTTTAATCACATTCTTTACCATTTGCAATCATAAAATAGTCTAATATCTTCATTTTTTCAACATACGTAGCTATTACCCTCGAAAACTAAAATTTTTGACATAGGAAAAGAGCTTTTAATCACATTCTTTACCATTTGCAATCATAAAATAGTCTAATATCTTCATTTTTTCAACATACTAGCTATTACCTCGAAAACTAAAACTTTGAAATAGGAAAAGAGCCTTTAATCACATTCTTTACCATTTGCAATCATAAAATAGTGTAATATCTTCATTTTTTCAACATACATAGCTATTACCCTCGAAAACTAAAACTTTTGAAATAGGAAAAGAGCCTTTAATCACATTCTTTACCATATGTAATCATAAAATAGTCTAATATCTTCATTTTTTCAACATACGTAGCTATTACCCTCGAAAACTGAAACTTTTGACATAGGAAAAAAGCCTTTAATCACATTCTTTACCATTTGCAATCATAAAATAGTCCAATATCTTCATTTTTTCAACATACGTAGCTATTACCCTCGAAAACTAAAACTTTTGACATAGAAAAAGAGCCTTTAATCACATTCTTTTCATTTGCAATCATAAAATAGTCTAATATCTTCATTTTTTCAACATACGTAGCTATTACCCTCGAAAACTAAAATTTTTGACATAGGAAAAGAGCCTTTAATCACATTCTTTACCATTTGCAATCATAAAATAGTCTAATATCTTCATTTTTTCAACATACGTAGCTATTACCCTCGAAAACTAAAACTTTTGACATAGGAAAGAGCCTTTAATCACATTCTTTACCATTTGCAATCATAAAATAGTCTAATATCTTCATTTTTTCAACATACGTAGCTATTACCCCTCGAAAAACTAAAATTTTTGACATAGGAAAAGAGCTTTTAATCACATTCTTTACCATTTGCAATCATAAATAGTCTAATATCTTCATTTTTTCAACATACGTAGCTATTACCCTCGAAAACTAAAACTTTTGACATAGGAAAAGAGCCTTTAATCAAATTCTTTACCATGTGCAATCATAAAATTGTCTAATATCTTCATTTTTTCAACATACGTAGCTATTACCCTCGAAAACTAAAACTTTTGACATAGGAAAAGAGCCTTTAATCACATTCTTTACCATTTGCAATCATAAAATAGTCTAATATCTTCATTTTTTCAACATATGTAGCTATTACCCTCGAAAATTAAAACTTTTGACATTGGAAAAGAGCCTTTAATCACATTTTTTACCGTTTGCAATCATAAAATAGTCTAATATCTTCATTTTTTCAACATACGTAGCTATTACCCTCGAAAACTAAAACTTTTGAAATAGGAAAGAGCCTTTAATCACATTCTTTACCATTTGCAATCATAAAATAGTGTAATATCTTCATTTTTTCACATACATAGCTATTACCCTCGAAAACTAAAACTTTGAAATAGGAAAAGAGCCTTTAATCACATTCTTTACCATATGTAATCATAAAATAGTCTAATATCTTCATTTTTTCAACATACGTAGCTATTACCCTCGAAAACTGAAACTTTTGACATAGGAAAAAAGCCTTTAATCCCATTCTTACCATTTGCAATCATAAAATAGTCCAATATCTTCATTTTTTCAACATACGTAGCTATTACCCTCGAAAACTAAAACTTTGGAAAAAGGAAAAGAGCCTTTAATCACATTCTGTACCATTTGCAATCATAAAATAGTCTAATACTTCATTTTTTCAACATACGTAGCTATTACCCTCGAAAACTAAAATTTTTGAAATAGGAAAAGAGGCTTTAATCACATTCTTTACCATGTGCAATCATAAAATTGTCTAATATCTTCATTTTTTCAACATACGTAGCTATTACCCTCGAAAACTAAAACTTTTGACATAGGAAAAGAGCCTTTAATCACATTCTTTACTATGTGCAATCATAAAATAGTCTAATATCTTCATTTTTTCAACATACGTAGCTATTACCCTCGAAAACTAAACTTTTGAAATAGGAAAAGAGCCTTTAATCACATCCTTTACCATTTGCAATCATAAAATAGTCTAATATCTTCATTTTTTCACATACGTAGCTATTGCCCTCGAAAACTAAAACTTTTGAAATAGGAAAAGAGCCTTTAATCACATTCTTTACCATGTGCAATCATAAAATTGTCTAACATCTTCATTTTTTCAACATTCGTAGCTATTACCCTCGAAAACTTAAACTTTTGACATAGGAAAAGAGCCTTTAATCACATTCTTTACCATTTGCAATCATAAAATAGTCTAATATCTTCATTTTTCAACATACGTAGCTATTACCCTCGAAAACTAAAATTTTTGACATAGGAAAAGAGCTTTTAATCACATTCTTTACCATTTGCAATCATAAAATAGTCTAATATCTTCATTTTTTCAACATACGTAGCTATTACCCTCGAAAACTAAAACTTTTGACATAGGAAAAGAGCCTTTAATCACATTCTTTACCATGTGCAATCATAAAATAGTCTAATATCTTCATTTTTTCAACATATGTAGCTATTACCCTCGAAAATTAAAACTTTTGACATTGGAAAAGAGCCTTTAATCACATTTTTTACCGTTTGCAATCATAAAATAGTCTAATATCTTCATTTTTTTCAACATACGTAGCTATTACCCTCGAAAACTAAAACTTTTGAAATAGGAAAAGAGCCTTTAATCACATTCTTTACCATTTGCAATCATAAAATAGTGTTAATATCTTCATTTTTTCAACATACATAGCTATCACCCTCGAAAACTAAAACTTTTGAAATAGGAAAAGAGCCTTTAATCACATTCTTTACCATATGTAATCATAAAATAGTCTAATATCTTCATTTTTTCAACATACTTAGCTATTACCCTCGAAAACTGAAACTTTTGACATAGGAAAAAAGCCTTTAATCACATTCTTTACCATTTGCAATCATAAAATAGTCCAATATCTTCATTTTTTCAACATACGTAGCTATTACCCTCGAAAACTAAAACTTTTGACATAGAAAAAGAGCCTTTAATCACATTCTTTTCATTTGCAATCATAAAATAGTCTAATATCTCATTTTGTCAACATACGTAGCTATTACCCTCGAAAACTAAAATTTTTGACATAGGAAAAGAGCCTTTAATCACATTCTTTACCATTTGCAATAGTAAAATAGTCTAATATCTTCATTTTTTCAACATACGTAGCTATTACCCTCGAACACTAAAACTTTTGAAATAGGAAAAGAGCCTTTAATCACATTCTTTACCATGTGCAATCATAAAATTGTCTAATATCTTCATTTTTTCAACATACTTAGCTATTACCCCTCGAAAACTAAAACTTTTGAAATAGGAAAAGAGCCTTTAATCACATTCTTTACCATGTGCAACCATAAAATTGTCTAATATCTTAATTTTTTCCACAGACAAAGCTATTACCCTCGAAAACTAAAACTTTTGAAATAGGAAAAGAGCCTTTAATCACATTCTTTACCATTTGCAATCATAAAATAGTCTAATATCTTCATTTTTTCAACATACGTAGCTATTACCCTCGAAAACTAAAACTTTTGACATAGGAAAAGAGCCTTTAATCACATTCTTTACCATATGCAATCATAAAATAGTCTAATATCTTCATTTTTTCAACATACGTAGCTATTACCCTCGAAAACTAAAACTTTTGAAATAGGAAAAGAGCCTTTAATCACATCCTTTACCATTTGCAATCATAAAATAGTCTAATATCTTCATTTTTTCAACATACGTAGCTATTACCCTCGAAAACTAAAACTTTTGAAATAGGAAAAGAGCCTTTAATCACATTCTTTACCATGTTCAATCATAAATTGTCTAACATCTTCATTTTTTCAACATACGTAGCTATTACCCTCGAAAAAAAAACTTTTGACATAGGAAAAGAGCCTTTAATCACATTCTTTACCATTTGCAATCATAAAATAGTCTAATATCTTCATTTTTCAACATACGTAGCTATTACCCTCAAAAACTAAAACTTTTGAAATAGGAAAAGAGCCTTTAATCACATTCTTTACCATGTGCAATCATAAAATTGTCTAACATCTTCATTTTTTCAACATACGTAGCTATTACCCTCGAAAACTAAAACTTTTGACATAGGAAAAGAGCCTTTAATCACATTCTTTACCATTTGCAATCTTAAATAGTCTAATATCTTCATTTTTTCAACATACGTAGCTATTACCCTCGAAAACTAAAACTTTTGAAATAGGAAAAGAGCCTTTAATCACATTCTTTACCATTTGCAATCATAAAATTGTCTAATATCTTCATTTTTTCTACATACGTAGCTATTACCCTCGAAACTAAAACTTTTGAAATAGGAAAAGAGCCTTTAATCACATTCTTTACCATTTGCAATCATAAAATAGTCTAATATCTTCATTTTTTCCACAGACCTAGCTATTACCCTCGAAAACTAAAACTTTTGAAATAGGAAAAGAGCCTTTAATCACATTCTTTACCATGTGCAATCATAAGATAGTCTAATATCTTCATTTTTTCAACATACGTAGCTATTACCCTCGAAAACTAAAACTTTTGAAATAGGAAAAGAGCCTTTAATCACATTCTTTACCATGTGCAATCATAAATTGTCTAATATCTTCATTTTTTCAACATACGTAGCTATTACCCTCGAAAACTAAAACTTTTGAAATAGGAAAAGAGCCTTTAATCATATTCTTTACCATGTGCAATCATAAAATAGTCTAATATCTTCATTTTTTCAACATACTTAGCTATTACCCTCGAAAACTAAAACTTTTGAAATAGGAAAAGAGCCTTTAATCATATTCTTTACCATGTGCAATCATAAAATAGTCTAATATCTTCATTTTTTCAACATACTTAGCTATTACCCTCGAAAACTAAAACTTTTGACATATGAAAAGAGCCTTTAATCACATATTTTACCATTTGCAATCCTAAAATAGTCAATATCTTCATTTTTTCAACATAAGTAGCTATTACCCTCGAAAACTAAAACTTTTGAAATAGGAAAAGAGCCTTTAATCACATTTTTTACCATGTGCAATCATAAAATAGTCTAATATCTTAATTTTTTCAACATACGTAGCTATTACCCTCGAAAACTAAAACTTTTGAAATAGGAAAAGAGCCATTAATCACATTCTTTACCATGTGCAATCATAAAATTGTCTAATATCTTAATTTTTTCCACAGACAAAGCTATTACCCTCGAAAACTAAAACTTTTGAAATAGGAAAAGAGCCTTTAATCACATTCTTTACCATTTGCAATCATAAAATAGTCTAATATCTTCATTTTTTCAACATACGTAGCTATTACCCTCGAAACTAAAACTTTTGACATAGGAAAAGAGCCTTTAATCACATTCTTTACCATGTGCAATCATAAAATAGTCAAATATCTTCATTTTTTCAACATAAGTAGCTATCACCCTCGAAAACTAAAACT
>NW_027065028.1:0-23486 GCF_032884065.1 Artemia franciscana
TGTGCCCCCTGGCACCCCCCTTGTAGTCGTGTCCCTGTGTCCTGGTCGTCATTTATATTCCCAGTATTCCGGTCGTCATTTGTGTCCCGGTGTCCCAGTCTGTACTTTCTCTTTGAGTGTCGAGGTCGTCATTTATATTCCCTGTGTCCCAGCATCCCGGTCGTCATTTGTTTCCCGGTGTCCCGGTCTGTAATTTCTCTTCGAACAATCCCTGTGTCCCGGTCGTCATTTATATATCTTCCCTGTACCCCCGTCGTCCCCTTTGTAGTTGTGTCACTGTGTCCCGGTCGTCATTTATATTCCCTGTGTCCCGGTGTCCCAGTCTGTAATTTCTCTTTGAGGTTCCCGGTCGTCATTTATATTCCCTGTATCCCCGTGTCCCGGTCGTCATTTGTGTCCCGGTCTGTAATTTCATCAGTTGACAAACATGACGTCAGTCGACAAACAATTTCATGACGCATACAGCTCAATCCTTACAATGACGTCAGTCGACACACCTGAAGTCACTCGACAGACACACAGACAACTTATTTTTATATATATAGATGTATAGCTGTTGGGGGGGCTTGGGGGGCATCGCGCCCCCAAGCTTCCCGCGCGCGTAAGTCGTTACACGCCATATTAGTTACCTGCCATTGTAGTTGTGTCCCTGTGTCCCACCTGTGAATTGAGATAGATATAAATATATATATTTTTTGAATTACATAAAACTTGCGAATATACAACATCCTTCGCTGTCCAATTTAACTACGTAAAACTTAAGAATATACAACATTCTTCCATGTCCTATTGTTTGTGCATATAAATAGATTGTTAGGTTTACCTAACTCTTGAACATGCAACATAAAATTGTCCATGGGAAAAGCAATCCGTATTAAGATCTATACCTGATTATTCTAATGATTGCCCTTTAGCTTTGTTGATGCTGATTGCTAATCAAACATTCCCTGTGTCCCCGTCGTCATTTATATATCCCCCTGTGCCCCCTGGCACCCCCCTTGTAGTTGTGTCCCTGTGTCCTGGTCGTCATTTATATTCCCAGTATTCCGGTCGTCATTTGTGTCCCGGTGTCCCAGTCTGTACTTTCTCTTTGAGTGTCGAGGTCGTCATTTATATTCCCTGTGTCCCAGCATCCCGGTCGTCATTTGTTTCCCGGTGTCCCGGTCTGTAATTTCTCTTCGAGCAATCCCTGTGTCCCGGTCGTCATTTATATATCTTCCCTGTACCCCCGTCGTCCCCTTTGTAGTTGTGTCACTGTGTCCCGGTCGTCATTTATATTCCCTGTGTCCCGGTGTCCCAGTCTGTAATTTCTCTTTGAGGTTCCCGGTCGTCATTTATATTCCCTGTATCCCCGTGTCCCGGTCGTCATTTGTGTCCCGGTCTGTAATTTCATCAGTTGACAAACATGACGTCAGTCGACAAACAATTTCATGACGCATACAGCTCAATCCTTACAATGACGTCAGTCGATACACCTGAAGTCACTCGACAGACACACAGACAACTTATGTTTGTATATATAGATATATAGCTGTTGGGGGGGGGGGCTTGGGGGAGCATCGCGCCCCCAAGCCCCCCGCGCGCGTAAGTCGTTACACGCCATATTAGTTACCTGCCATTGTAGTTGTGTCCCTGTGTCTCACCTGTGAATTGAGATAGATATAAATATAAATATTTTTTGAACTACATAAAACTTGCGAATATACAACATTCTTCACTGTCCAATTTAACTACGTAAAACTTAAGAATATACAACATTCTTCCATGTCCTATTGTTTGTGCATATAAATAGATTGTTAGGTTTACCTAACTCTTGAACATGCAACATAAAATTGTCCATGGGAAAAGCAATCCGTATTCAGATCTATACCTGATTATTCTAATGATTGCCCTTTAGCTTTGTTGATGCTGATTCCTAATCAAACATTCCCTGTGTCCCCGTCGTCATTTATATATCCCCCTGTGCCCCCTGGCACCCCCCTTGTAGTTGTGTCCCTGTGTCCTGGTCGTCATTTATATTCCCAGTATCCCGGTCGTCATTTGTGTCCCGGTGTCCCAGTCTGTACTTTCTCTTTGAGTGTCGAGGTCGTCATTTATATTCCCTTTGTCCCAGCATCCCGGTCGTCATTTGTTTCCCGGTGTCCCGGTCTGTAATTTCTCTTCGAACAATCCCTGTGTCCCGGTCGTCATTTATGTATCTTCCCTGTACCCCCGTCGTCCCCTTTGTAGTTGTGTTACTGTGTCCCGGTCTTCATTTATATTCCCTGTGTCCCGGTGTCCCAGTCTGTAATTTCTCTTTGAGGTTCCCGGTCGTCATTTATATTCCCTGTATCCCCGTGTCCCGGTCGTCATTTGTGTCCCGGTCTGTAATTTCATCAGTTGACAAACATGACTTCAGTCGACAAACAATTTCATGACGCATACAGCTCAATCCTTACAATGACGTCAGTCGACCCACCTGAAGTCACTCGACAGACACACAGACAACTTATTTTTATATATATAGATATATAGCTGTTGGGGGGGCTTGGGGGGGCATCGCGCCCCCAAGCCCCCCGCGCGCGTAAGTCGTTACACGCCATATTAGTTACCTGCCATTGTAGTTGTGTCCCTTTGTCCCACCTGTGAATTGAGATAGATATAAATATATATTTTTTTGAACTACATAAAACTTGCGAATATACAACATTCTTCGCTGTCCAATTTAACTACGTAAAACTTAAGAATATACAACATTCTTCCATGTCCTATTGTTTGTGCATATAAATAGATTGTTAGGTTTACCTAACTCTTGAACATGCAACATAAAATTGTCCATGGGAAAAGCAATCCGTATTCAGATCTATTCCTGATTATTCTAATGATTGCCCTTTAGCTTTGTTGATGCTGATTGCTAATCAAATCTTCCCTGTGTCCCTGTTGTCATTTATATATCCTCCTGTGCCCCCTGGCACCCCCCTTGTAGTTGTGTCCCTGTGTCCTGGTCGTCATTTATATTCCCAGTATTCCGGTCGTCATTTGTGTCCCGGTGTCCCAGTCTGTACTTTCTCTTTGAGTGTCGAGGTCGTCATTTATATTCCCTGTGTCCCAGCATCCCGGTCGTCATTTGTTTCCCGGTGTCTCGGTCTGTAATTTCTCTTCGAACAATCCCTGTGTCCCGGTCGTCATTTATATATCTTCCCTGTACCCCCGTCGTCCCCTTTGTAGTTGTGTCACTGTGTCCCGGTCGTCATTTATATTCCCTGTGTCCCGGTGTCCCAGTCTGTAATTTCTCTTTGAGGTTCCCGGTCGTCATTTATATTCCCTGTATCCTCGTGTCCCGGTCTTCATTTGTGTCCCGGTCTGTAATTTCATCAGTTGACAAACATGACGTCAGTCGACAAACAATTTCATGACGCATACAGCTCAATCCTTACAATGACGTCAGTCGACACACCTGAAGTCACTCGACAGACACACAGACAACTTATTTTTATATATATATAGATATATAGCTGTTTGGGGGGGGGGCTTGGGGGGGCATCGCGCCCCCAAGCCCCCTGCGCGCGTAAGTCGTTACACGCCATATTAGTTACCTGCCATTGTAGTTGTGTCCCTGTGTCCCACCTGTGAATTGAGATAGATATAAATATATATATTTTTTGACCTACATAAAACTTGCGAATATACAACATTCTTCGCTGTCCAACTTAACTACGTAAAACTTAAGAATATACAACATTCTTCCATGTCCTATTGTTTGTGCATATAAATAGATTGTTAGGTTTACCTAACTCTTGAACATGCAACATAAAATTGTCCATGGGAAAAGCAATCCGTATTCAGATCTATACCTGATTATTCTAATGATTGCCCTTTAGCTTTGTTGATGCTGATTGCTAATCAAACATTCCCTGTGTCCCCGTCGTCATTTATATATCCCCCTGTGCCCCCTGGCACCCCCCTTGTAGTAGTGTCCCTGTGTCCTGGTCGTCATTTATATTCCCAGTATTCCGGTCGTCATTTGTGTCCCGGTGTCCCAGTCTGTACTTTCTCTTTGAGTGTCGAGGTTTGAAAAGTTTGAAATTAAGAAAAAGAGGGAATAGTTGTGGGAAAAGTGGAAGTCATGGCCCCACTGTGCCAGGGGGCACAGGGGGATATATAAATGACGACGGGGACACAGGGAATGTTTCCCTGTGTGTCAATCCTTACAATGACGTCAGTCGACACACCTGAAGTCACTCGACAGACACACAGACAACTTATTTTTATATGTATAGATATAGAGCTGTTGGGGGGGGGGGGCTGGGGGGGGCATAGCGCCCCCAAGCCCCCCGCGCGCGTAAGTCGTTACACGCCATATTAGTTACCTGCCATTGTAGTTGTGTCCCTGTGTCCCACCTGTGAATTGAGATAGATATAAATATATATATTTTTTGGACTACATAAAACTTGCGAATATACAACATTCTTCGCTGTCCAATTTAACTACGTAAAACTTAGGGACACAAATGGAAATATCCCCCTGTGCCCCCTGGCACCCCCCTTGTAGTAGTGTCCCTGTGTCCTGGTCGTCATTTATATTCCCAGTATTCCGGTCGTCATTTGTGTCCCGGTGTCCCAGTCTGTACTTTCTCTTTGAGTGTCGAGGTCGTCATTTATATTCCCTGTGTCCCAGCATCCCGGTCGTCATTTGTTTCCCGGTGTCCCGGTCTGTAATTTCTTTTCGAACAATCCCTGTGTCCCGGTCGTCATTTATATATCTTTCCTGTACCCCCGTCGTCCCCTTTGTAGTTGTGTCACTGTGTCCCGGTCGTCATTTATATTCCCTGTGTCCCGGTGTCCCAGTCTGTAATTTCTCATTGAGGTTCCCGGTCGTCATTTATTTTCCCTGTATCCCCGTGTCCCGGTCGTCATTTGTGTCCCGGTCTGTAATTTCATCAGTTGACAAACATGACGTCAGTCGACAAACAATTTCATGAAGCATACAGCTCAATCCTTACAATGACGTCAGTCGACACACCTGAAGTCACTCGACAGACACACAGACAACTTATTTTTATATATATAGATATATAGCTGTTGGGGGGGGGGGGCTTGGGGGGGCATCGCGCCCCCAAGCCCCCCGCGCGCGTAAGTCGTTACATGCCATATTAGTTACCTGCCATTGTAGTTGTGTCCCTGTGTCCCACCTGTGAATTGAGATAGATATAAATATATATATTTTTTGAACTACATAAAACTTGCGAATATACAACATTCTTCGCTGTCCAATTTAACTACGTAAAACTTAAGAATATACAACATTCTTCCATGTCCGATTGTTTGTGCATATAAATAGATTGTTAGGTTTACCTAACTCTTGAACATGCAACATAAAATTGTCCATGGGAAAAGCAATCCGTATTCAGATCTATACCTGATTATTCTAATGATTGCCCTTTAGCTTTGTTGATGCTGATTGCTAATCAAACATTCCCTGTGTCCCCTTCGTCATTTATATATCCCCCTGTGCCCCCTGGCACCCCCCTTGTAGTTGTGTCCCTGTGTCCTGGTCGTCATTTATATTCCCAGTATTCCGGTCGTCATTTGTGTCCCGGTGTCCCAGTCTGTACTTTCTCTTTGAGTGTCGAGGTCGTCATTTATATTCCCTGTGTCCCAGCATCCCGGTCGTCATTTGTTTCCCGGTGTCCCGGTCTGTAATTTCTCTTCGAACAATCCCTGTGTCCCGGTCGTCATTTATATATCTTCCCTGTACCCCCGTCGTCCCCTTTGTAGTTGTGTCACTGTGTCCCGGTCGTCATTTATATTCCCTGTGTCCCGGTGTCCCAGTCTGTAATTTCTCTTTGAGGTTCCCGGTCGTCATTTATATTCCCTGTATCCCCGTGTCCCGGTCGTCATTTGTGTCCCGGTCTGTAATTTCATCAGTTGACAAACATGACGTCAGTCGACAAACAATTTCATGACGCATACAGCTCAATCCTTACAATGACGTCAGTCGACACACCTGAAGTCACTCGACAGACACACAGACAACTTATTTTTATATATATAGATATATAGCTGTTGGGGGGGGGGGGGGCTTGGGGGGGCATCGCGCCCCCAAGCCCCCCGTGCGCGTAAGTCGTTACACGCCATATTAGTTACCTGCCATTGTAGTTATGTCCCTGTGTCCCACCTGTGAATTGAGATAGATATAAATATATATATTTTTTGAACTACATAAAACTTGCGAATATACAACATTCTTCGCTGTCCAATTTAACTACGTAAAACTTAAGAATATACAACATTCTTCCATGTCCTATTGTTTGTGCATATAAATAGATTGTTAGGTTTACCTAACTCTTGAACATGCAACATAAAATTGTCCATGGGAAAAGCAATCCGTATTCAGATCTATACCTGATTATTCTAATGATTGCCCTTTAGCTTTGTTGATGCTGATTGCTAATCAAACATTCCCTGTGTCCCCGTCGTCATTTATATATCCCCCTGTGCCCCCTGGCACCCCCCTTGTAGTTGTGTCCCTGTGTCCTGGTCGTCATTTATATTCCCAGTATTCCGGTCGTCATTTGTGTCCCGGTGTCCCACTCTGTAATTTCTCTTTGAGTGTCGAGGTCGTCATTTATATTCCCTGTGTCCCAGCATCCCGGTCGTCATTTTTTTCCCGGTGTCCCGGTCTGTAATTTCTCTTCGAACAATCCCTGTGTCCCGGTCGTCATTTATATATCTTCCCTGTACCCCCGTCGTCCCCTTTGTAGTTGTGTCACTGTGTCCCGGTCGTCATTTATATTCCCTGTGTCCCGGTGTCCCAGTCTGTAATTTCTCTTTGAGGTTCCCGGTCGTCATTTATATTCCCTGTATCCCCGTGTCCCGGTCATCATTTGTGTCCCGGTCTGTAATTTCATCAGTTGACAAACATGACGTCAGTCGACAAACAAATTCAGTCTGTACTTTCTCTTTGACTGTCGAGGTCGTCATTTATATTCCCTGTGTCCCAGCATCCCGGTCGTCATTTGTTTCCCGGTGTCCCGGTCTGTAATTTCTCTTCGAACAATCCCTGTGTCCCAGTCGTCATTTATATATCTCCCCTGTACCCCCGTCGTCCCCTTTGTAGTTGTGTCACTGTGTCCCGGTCGTCATTTATATTCCCTGTGTCCCCATGTCCCAGTCTGTAATTTCTCTTTGAGGTTCCCGGTCGTCATTTATATTCCCTGTATCCCCGTGTCCCGGTCGTCATTTGTGTCCCGGTCTGTAATTTCATCAGTTGACAAACATGACGTCAGTCGACAAACAATTTCATGAAGCATACAGCTCAATCCTTACAATGACGTCAGTCGACACACCTGAAGTCACTCGACAGACAAACAGACAACTTATTTTTATATATATAGATATATAGCTGTTGGGGGGGGGGGGCTTGGGGGGCATCGCGCCCCCAAGCCCCCCGCGCGCGTAAGTTGTTACATGCCATATTAGTTACCTGCCATTGTAGTTGTGTCCCTGTGTCCCACCTGTGAATTGAGATAGATATAAATATATATATTTTTTGAACTACATAAAACTTGCGAATATACAACATTCTTCGCTGTCCAATTTAACTACGTAAAACTTAAGAATATACAACATTCTTCCATGTCCGATTGTTTGTGCATATAAATAGATTGTTAGGTTTACCTAACTCTTGAACTTGCAACATAAAATTGTCCATGGGAAAAGCAATCCGTATTCAGATCTATACCTGATTATTCTAATGATTGCCCTTTAGCTTTGTTGATGCTGATTGCTAATCAAACATTCCCTGTGTCCCCTTCGTCATTTATATATCCCCCTGTGCCCCCTGGCACCCCCCTTGTAGTTGTGTCCCTGTGTCCTGGTCGTCATTTATATTCCCAGTATTCCGGTCGTCATTTGTGTCCCGGTGTCCCAGTCTGTACTTTTTCTTTGAGTGTCGAGGTCGTCATTTATATTCCCTGTGTCCCAGCATCCCGGTCGTCATTTGTTTCCCGGTGTCCCGGTCTGTAATTTCTCTTCGAACAATCCCTGTGTCCCGGTCGTCATTTATATATCTTCCCTGTACCCCCGTCGTCCCCTTTGTAGTTGTGTCACTGTGTCCCGGTCGTCATTTATATTCCCTGTGTCCCGGTGTCCCAGTCTGTAATTTCTCTTTGAGGTTCCTGGTCGTCATTTATATTCCCTGTATCCCCGTGTCCCGGTCGTCATTTGTGTCCCGGTCTGTAATTTCATCAGTTGACAAACATGACGTCAGTCGACAAACAATTTCAAGACGCATACAGCTCAATCCTTACAATGACGTCAGTCGACACACCTGAAGTCACTCGACAGACACACAGACAACTTATTTTTATATATATAGATATATAGCTGTTGGGGGGGGCTTGGGGGGCATCGCGCCCCCAAGCCCCCCGTGCGCGTAAGTCGTTACACACCATATTAGTTACCTGCCATTGTAGTTGTGTCCCTGTGTCCAACCTGTGAATTGAGATAGATATAAATATATATATTTTTTGAACTACATAAAACTTGCGAATATACAACATTCTTCGCTGTCCAATTTAACTACGTAAAACTTAAGAATATACAACATTCTTCCATGTCCTATTGTTTGTGCATATGAATAGATTGTTAGGTTTACCTAACTCTTGAACATGCAACATAAGATTGTCCATGGGAAAAGCAATCCGTATTCAGATCTATACCTGATTATTCTAATGATTGCCCTTTAGCTTTGTTGATGCTGATTGCTAATCAAACATTCCCTGTGTCCCCGTCGTCATTTATATATCCCCCTGTGCCCCCTGGCACCCCCCTTGTAGTTGTGTCCCTGTGTCCTGGTCGTCATTTATATTCCCAGTATTCCGGTCATCATTTGTGTCCCGGTGTCCCAGTCTGTACTTTCTCTTTGAGTGTCGAGGTCGTCATTTATATTCCCTGTGTCCCAGCATCCCGGTCGTCATTTGTTTCCCGGTGTCCCGGTCTGTAATTTCTCTTCGAACAATCCCTGTGTCCCGGTCGTAATTTATATATCTTCCCTGTACCCCCGTCGTCCCCTTTGTAGTTGTGTCACTGTGTCCCGGTCGTCATTTATATTCCCTGTGTCCCGGTGTCCCAGTCTGTAATTTCTCTTTGAGGTTCCCGGTCGTCATTTATATTCCCTGTATCCCCGTGTCCCGGTCGTCATTTGTGTCCCGGTCTGTAATTTCATCAGTTGACAAACATGACGTCAGTCGACAAACAATTTCATGACGCATACAGCTCAATCCTTACAATGACGTCAGTCGACACACCTGAAGTCACTCGACAGACACACAGACAACTTATTTTTATATATATAGATATATAGCTGTTGGGGGGGCTTGGGGGGCATCGCGCCCCTAAGCCCCCCGTGCGTGTAAGTCGTTACACGCCATATTAGTTACCTGCCAAAGTAGTTGTGTCCCTGTGTCCCACCTGTGAATTGAGATAGATATAAATATATATATTTTTTGAACTACATAAAACTTGCGAATATACAACATTCTTCGCTGTCCAATTTAACTACGTAAAACTTAAGAATATACAACATTCTTCCACATCCTATTGTTTTTGCATATTAATAGATTGTTAGGTTTACCTAACTCTTGAACATGCAACATAAAAATGTCCATCGGAAAAGCAATCCGTATTCAGATCTATACCTGATTATTCTAATGATTGCCCTTTAGCTTTGTTGATGCTGATTGCTAATCAAACATTCCCTGTGTCCCCGTCGTCATTTATATATCCCCCTGTGCCCCCTGGCACCCCCCTTGTAGTTGTGTCCCTGTGTCCTGGTCGTCATTTATGTTCCCAGTATTCCGGTCGTCATTTGTGTCCCGGTGTCCCAGTCTGTACTTTCTCTTTGAGTGTCGAGGTCGTCATTTATATTCCCTGTGTCCCAGCATCCCGGTCGTCATTTGTTTCCCGGTGTCCCGGTCTGTAATTTCTCTTCGAACAATCCCTGTGTCCCGGTCGTCATTTATATATCTTCTCTGTACCCCCGACGTCCCCTTTGTAGTTGTGTCACTGTGTCTCGGTCGTCATTTATATTCCCTGTGTCCCGGCGTCCCAGTCTGTAATTTCTCTTTGAGGTTCCCGGTCGTCATTTATATTCCCTGTATCCCCGTGTCCCGGTCGTCATTTGTGTCCCGGTCTGTAATTTCATCAGTTTACAAACATGACGTCAGTCGACAGACGCATACAGCTCAATCCTTACAATGACGTCAGTCGACACACCTGAAGTCACTCGACAGACACACAGACAACTTATTTTTATATATATAGATATATAGCTGTTGGGGGGAGGCTTGGGGGGGCATCGCGCCCCCAAGCCCCCCGCGCGCGTAAGTCGTTACATGCCATATTAGTTACCTGCCATTGTAGTTGTGTCCCTGTGTCCCAACTGTGAATTGAGATAGATATAAATATATATATTTTTTGAACTACATAAAACTTGCGAATATACAACATTCTTCGCTGTCCAATTTAACTACGTAAAACTTAAGAATATACAACATTCTTCCATGTCCGATTGTTTGTGCATATAAATAGATTGTTAGGTTTACCTAACTCTTGAACTTGCAACATAAAATTGTCCATGGGAAAAGCAATCCGTATTCAGATCTATACCTGATTATTCTAATGATTGCCCTTTAGCTTTGTTGATGCTGATTGCTAATCAAACATTCCCTGTGTCCCCTTCGTCATTTATATATCCCCCTGTGCCCCCTGGCACCCCCCTTGTAGTTGTGTCCCTGTGTCCTGGTCGTCATTTATATTCCCAGTATTCCGGTCGTCATTTGTGTCCCGGTGTCCCAGTCTGTACTTTTTCTTTGAGTGTCGAGGTCGTCATTTATATTCCCTGTGTCCCAGCATCCCGGTCGTCATTTGTTTCCCGGTGTCCCGGTCTAATTTCTCTTCGAACAATCCCTGTGTCCCGGTCGTCATTTATATATCTTCCCTGTACCCCCGTCGTCCCCTTTGTAGTTGTGTCACTGTGTCCCGGTCGTCATTTATATTCCCTGTGTCCCGGTGTCCCAGTCTGTAATTTCTCTTTGAGGTTCCTGGTCGTCATTTATATTCCCTGTATCCCCGTGTCCCGGTCGTCATTTGTGTCCCGGTCTGTAATTTCATCAGTTGACAAACATGACGTCAGTCGACAAACAATTTCAAGACGCATACAGCTCAATCCTTACAATGACGTCAGTCGACACACCTGAAGTCACTCGACAGACACACAGACAACTTATTTTTATATATATAGATATATAGCTGTTGGGGGGGGCTTGGGGGGCATCGCGCCCCCAAGCCCCCCGTGCGCGTAAGTCGTTACACACCATATTAGTTACCTGCCATTGTAGTTGTGTCCCTGTGTCCAACCTGTGAATTGAGATAGATATAAATATATATATTTTTTGAACTACATAAAACTTGCGAATATACAACATTCTTCGCTGTCCAATTTAACTACGTAAAACTTAAGAATATACAACATTCTTCCATGTCCTATTGTTTGTGCATATGAATAGATTGTTAGGTTTACCTAACTCTTGAACATGCAACATAAGATTGTCCATGGGAAAAGCAATCCGTATTCAGATCTATACCTGATTATTCTAATGATTGCCCTTTAGCTTTGTTGATGCTGATTGCTAATCAAACATTCCCTGTGTCCCCGTCGTCATTTATATATCCCCCTGTGCCCCCTGGCATCCCCCTTGTAGTTGTGTCCCTGTGTCCTGGTCGTCATTTATATTCCCAGTATTCCGGTCATCATTTGTGTCCCGGTGTCCCAGTCTGTACTTTCTCTTTGAGTGTCGAGGTCGTCATTTATATTCCCTGTGTCCCAGCATCCCGGTCGTCATTTGTTTCCCGGTGTCCCGGTCTGTAATTTCTCTTCGAACAATCCCTGTGTCCCGGTCGTCATTTATATATCTTCCCTGTACCCCCGTCGTCCCCTTTGTAGTTGTGTCACTGTGTCCCGGTCGTCATTTATATTCCCTGTGTCCCGGTGTCCCAGTCTGTAATTTCTCTTTGAGGTTCCCGGTCGTCATTTATATTCCCTGTATCCCCGTGTCCCGGTCGTCATTTGTGTCCCGGTCTGTAATTTCATCAGTTGACAAACATGACGTCAGTCGACAAACAATTTCATGACGCATACAGCTCAATCCTTACAATGACGTCAGTCGACACACCTGAAGTCACTCGACAGACACACAGACAACTTATTTTTATATATATAGATATATAGCTGTTGGGGGGGCTTGGGGGGCATCGCGCCCCTAAGCCCCCCGTGCGTGTAAGTCGTTACACGCCATATTAGTTACCTGCCAAAGTAGTTGTGTCCCTGTGTCCCACCTGTGAATTGAGATAGATATAAATATATATATTTTTTGAACTACATAAAACTTGCGAATATACAACATTCTTCGCTGTCCAATTTAACTACGTAAAACTTAAGAATATACAACATTCTTCTACATCCTATTGTTTTTGCATATAAATAGATTGTTAGGTTTACCTAACTCTTGAACATGCAACATAAAAATGTCCATCGGAAAAGCAATCCGTATTCAGATCTATACCTGATTATTCTAATGATTGCCCTTTAGCTTTGTTGATGCTGATTGCTAATCAAACATTCCCTGTGTCCCCGTCGTCATTTATATATCCCCCTGTGCCCCCTGGCACCCCCCTTGTAGTTGTGTCCCTGTGTCCTGGTCGTCATTTATGTTCCCAGTATTCCGGTCGTCATTTGTGTCCCGGTGTCCCAGTCTGTACTTTCTCTTTGAGTGTCGAGGTCGTCATTTATATTCCCTGTGTCCCAGCATCCCGGTCGTCATTTGTTTCCCGGTGTCCCGGTCTGTAATTTCTCTTCGAACAATCCCTGTGTCCCGGTCGTCATTTATATATCTTCTCTGTACCCCCGACGTCCCCTTTGTAGTTGTGTCACTGTGTCTCGGTCGTCATTTATATTCCCTGTGTCCCGGCGTCCCAGTCTGTAATTTCTCTTTGAGGTTCCCGGTCGTCATTTATATTCCCTGTATCCCCGTGTCCCGGTCGTCATTTGTGTCCCGGTCTGTAATTTCATCAGTTGACAAACATGACGTCAGTCGACAGACGCATACAGCTCAATCCTTACAATGACGTCAGTCGACACACCTGAAGTCACTCGACAGACACACAGACAACTTATTTTTATATATATAGATATATAGCTGTTGGGGGGAGGCTTGGGGGGGCATCGCGCCCCCAAGCCCCCCGCGCGCGTAAGTCGTTACATGCCATATTAGTTACCTGCCATTGTAGTTGTGTCCCTGTGTCCCAACTGTGAATTGAGATAGATATAAATATATATATTTTTTGAACTACATAAAACTTGCGAATATACAATATTCTTCGCTGTCCAATTTAACTACGTAAAACTTAAGAATATACAACATTCTTCCATGTCCTATTGTTTGTGCATATAAATAGATTGTTAGGTTTACCTAACTCTTGAACATGCAACATAAAATTGTCCATGGGAAAAGCAATCCGTATTCAGATCTATACCTGATTATTCTAATGATTGCCCTTTAGCTTTGTTGATGCTGATTGCTAATCAAACATTACCTGTGTCCCCGTCGTCATTTATATATCCCCCTGTGCCCCCTGGCACCCCCTTGTAGTTGTGTCCCTGTGTCCTGGTCGTCATTTATATTCCCAGTATTCCGGTCGTCATTTGTGTCCCGGTGTCCGAGTCTGTACTTTCTCTTTGAGTGTCGAGTTCGTCATTTATATTCCCTGTGTCCCAGCATCCCGGTCGTCATTTGTTTCCCGGTGTCCCGGTCTGTAATTTCTCTTCGAACAATCCCTGTGTCCCGGTCGTCATTTATATATCTTCCCTGTACCCCCGTCGTCCCCTTAGTAGTTGTGTCACTGTGTCCCGGTCGTCATTTATATTCCCTGTGTCCCGGTGTCCCAGTCTGTAATTTCTCTTTGAGGTTCTCGGTCGTCATTTATATTCCCTGTATCCCCGTGTCCCGGTCGTCATTTATGTCCCGGTCTGTAATTTCATCAGTTGACAAACATGACGTCAGTCGACAAACAATTTCTTGACGCATACAGCTCAATCCTTACAATGACGTCAGTCGACACACCTGAAGTCACTCGACAGACACACAGACAACTTATTTATATATATATATAGATATATAGCTGTTGGGGGGGGGGCTTGGGGGGGCATCGCGCCCACAAGCCCCCGCGCGCGTAAGTCGTAACACGCCATATTAGTTACCTGCCATTGTAGTTGTGTCCCTGTGTCCCACCTGTGAATTGAGATAGATATAAATATATATATTTTTTGAACTACATAAAACTTGCGAATATACAACATTCTTCGCTGTCCAATTTAACTAAGTAAAATTTAAGAATATACAACATTCTTCCATGTCCTATTGTTTGTGCATATAAATAGATTGTTAGGTTTACCTAACTCTTGAACATGCAACATAAAATTGTCCATGGGAAAAGCAATCCGTATTCAGATCTATACCTGATTATTCTAATGATTGCCCTTTAGCTTTGTTGATGCTGATTGCTAATCAAACATTCCCTGTGTCCCCGTCGTCATTTATATATCCCTCTGTGCCCCCTGGCACCCCCCTTGTAGTTGTGTCCCTGTGTCCTGGTCGTCACAGGTACTTTTTCTTTGAGTGTCGAGGTCGTCATTTATATTCCCTGTGTCCCAGCATCCCGGTCGTCATTTGTTTCCCGGTGTCCCGGTCTGTAATTTCTCTTCAAACAATCCCTGTGTCCCGGTCGTCATTTATATATGTTCCCTGTACCCCCGTCGTCCCCTTTGTAGTTGTGTCACTGTGTCCCGGTCGACATTTATATTCCCTGTGTCCCGGTGTCCCAGTCTGTAATTTCTCTTTGAGGTTCCCGGTCGTCATTTATATTCCCTGTATCCCCGTGTCCCGGTCGTCATTTGTGTCCCAGTCCTTAATTTCATCAGTTGACAAACATGACGTCAGTCGACAAACAATTTCATGACGCATACAGCTCAATCCTTACAATGACGTCAGTCGACACACCTGAAGTCACTCGACAGACACACAGACAACTTATTTTTATATATATAGATATATAGCTGTTGGGGGAGGCTTGGGGGGCATCGCGCCCCCAAGCCCCCCGCGCGCGTAAGTCGTTACACGCCATATTAGTTACCTGCCATTGTAGTTGTGTCCCTGTGTCCCACCTGTGAATTGAGATAGATATAAATATATATATTTTTTGAACTACATAAAACTTGCGAATATACAACATTCTTCGCTGTCCAATTTAACTACGTAAAACTTAAGAATATACAACATTCTTCCAAGTCCTATTGTTTTTGCATATAAATAGATTGTTAGGTTTACCTAACTCTTGAACATGCAACATAAAATTGTCCATCAGAAAAGCAATCCGTATTCAGATCTATACCTGATTATTCTAATGATTGCCCTTTAGCTTTGTTGATGCTGATTGCTAATCAAACATTCCCTGTGTCCCCGTCGTCATTTATATATCCCCCTGTGCCCCCTGGCACCCCCCTTGTAGTTGTGTCCCTGTGTCCTGGTCGTCATTTATATTCCCAGTATTCCGGTCGTCATTTGTGTCCCGGTGTCCCAGTCTGTACTTTCTCTTTGAGTGTCGAGGTCGTCATTTATATTCCCTGTGTCCCAGCATCCCGGTCGTCATTTGTTTCCCGGTGTCCCGGTCTGTAATTTCTCTTCGAACAATCCCTGTGTCCCGGTCGTCATTTATATATCTTCTCTGTACCCCCGTCGTCCCCTTTGTAGTTTTGTCACTGTGTCCCAGTCGTCATTTATATTCCCTGTGTCCCGGTGTCCCAGTCTGTAATTTCTCTTTGAGGTTCCCGGTCGTCATTTATATTCCCTGTATCCCCGTGTCCCGGTCGTCATTTGTGTCCCGGTCTGTAATTTCATCAGTTGACAAACATGACGTCAGTCGACAAACAATTTCATGACGGATACAGCTCAATCCTTACAATGACGTCAGTCGACACACCTGAAGTCACTCGACAGACACACAGACAACTTATTTTTATATATATAGATATATAGCTGTTGGGGGGAGGCTTGGGGGGCATCGCGCCCCCAAGCCCCCCGCGCGCGTAAGTCGTTACACGCCATATTAGTTACCTGCCATTGTAGTTGTGTCCCTGTGTCCCACCTATGAATTGAGATAGATATAAATATATATATTTTTTGAACTACATAAAACTTGCGATTATACAACATTCTTCGCTGTCCAATTTAACTACGTAAAACTTAAGAATATACAACATTCTTCCATGTCCTATTGTTTGTGCATATAAATAGATTGTTAGGTTTACCTAACTCTTGAACATGCAACATAAAATTGTCCATGGGAAAAGCAATCCGTATTCAGATCTATACCTGATTATTCTAATGATTGCCCTTTAGCTTTGTTGATGCTGATTGCTAATCAAACATTACCTGTGTCCCCGTCGTCATTTAAATATCCCCCTGTGCCCCCTGGCACCCCCCTTGTAGTTGTGTCCCCTGTGTCCTGGTCATCATTTATATTCCCAGTATTCCGGTCGTCATTTGTGTCCCGGTGTCCCAGTCTGTACTTTCTCTTTGAGTGTCAAGTTCGTCATTTATATTCCCTGTGTCCCAGCATCCCGGTCGTCATTTGTTTCCCGGTGTCCCGGTCTGTAATTTCTCTTCGAACAATCTCTGTGTCCCGGTCGTCATTTATATATCTTCCCTGTACCCCCGTCGTCCCCTTTGTAGTTGTGTCACTGTGTCCCGGTCGTCATTTATATTCCCTGTGTCCCGGTGTCCCAGTCTGTAATTTCTCTTTGAGGTTCTCGGTCGTCATTTATATTCCCTGTATCCCCGTGTCCCGGTCGTCATTTGTGTCCCGGTCTGTAATTTCATCAGTTGACAAACATGACGTCAGTTGACAAACAATTTCAGTCTGTACTTTCTCTTTGAGTGTCGAGGTCGTCATTTATATTCCCTGTGTCCCAGCATCCCGGTCGTCATTTGTTTCCGGTGTCCGGTCTGTAATTTCTCTTCGAACAATCCCTGTGTCCCGGTCGTCATTTATATATCTTCCCTGTACCCCCGTCGTCCCCTTTGTAGTTGTGTCACTGTGTCCCGGTCGTCATTTATATTCCCTGTGTCCCGGTGTCCCAGTCTGTAATTTCTCTTTGAGGTTCCCGGTCGTCATTTATATTCCCTGTATCCCCGTGTCCCGGTCGTCATTTGTGTCCCGGTCTGTAATTTCATCAGTTGACAAACATGACGTCAGTCGAAAAACAATTTCATGACGCATACAGCTCAATCCTTACAATGACGTCAGTCAACACACCTGAAGTCACTCGACAGACACACAGACAACTTATTTATATATATATAGATATATAGCTGTTGGGGGGGCTTGGGGGGCATCGCGCCCCCAAGCCCCCCGCGCGTGTAAGTCGTTACATGCCATATTAGTTACCTGCCATTGTAGTTGTGTCCCTGTGTCCCACCTGTGAATTGAGATAGATATAAATATATATATTTTTTGAACTACATAAAACTTGCGAATATACAACATTCTTCGCTGTCCAATTTAACTACGTAAAACTTAAGAATATACAACATTCTTCCATGTCCTATTGTTTGTGCATATAAATAGATTGTTAGGTTTACCTAACTCTTGAAAATGCAACATAAAATTGTCCATGGGAAAAGCAATCCGTATTCAGATCTATACCTGATTATTCTACTGATTGCCCTTTAGCTTTGTTGATGCTGATTGCTAATCAAACATTACCTGTGTCCCCGTCGTCATTTATATATCCCCCTGTGCCCCCTGGTACCCCCTTATAGTTGTGTCCCTGTGTCCTGGTCGTCATTTATATTCCCAGTATTCCGGTCGTCATTTGTGTCCCGGTGTCCCAGTCTGTACTTTCTCTTTGAGTGTCGAGGTCGTCATTTATATTCCCTGTGTCCCAGCATCCCGGTCGTCATTTGTTTCCCGGTGTCCCGGTCTGTAATTTCTCTTCGAACAATCCCTGTGTCCCGGTCGTCATTTATATATCTTTCCTGTACCCCCGTCGTCCCCTTTGTAGTTGTGTCACTGTGTCCCGTCGTCATTTATATTCCCTGTGTCCCGGTGTCCCAGTCTGTAATTTCTCTTTGAGGTTCCGGTCGTCATTTATATTCCCTGTATCCCCGTGTCCCGGTCGTCATTTGTGTCCCGGTCTGTAATTTCATCAGTTGACAAACATGACGTCAGTCGAAAAACAATTTCATGACGCATACAGCTCAATCCTTACAATGACGTCAGTCAACACACCTGAAGTCACTCGACAGACACACAGACAACTTATTTTTATATATATAGATATATAGCTGTTGGGGGGGGGCTTGGGGGGCATCGCGCCCCCAAGCCCCCCGCGCGCGTAAGTCGTTACATGCCATATTAGTTACCTGCCATTGTAGTTGTGTCCCTGTGTCCCACCTGTGAATTGAGATAGATAAAAATATATATATTTTTTGAACTACAAAAAAATTTGCGAATATACAACATTCTTCGCTGTCCAATTTAACTACGTAAAACTTAAGAATATACAACATTCTTCCATGTCCTATTGTTTGCGCATATAAATAAATTGTTAGGTTTACCTAACTCTTGAACATGCAAAATAAAATTGTCCATGGGAAAAGCAATCCGTATTCAGATCTATACCTGATTATTCTACTGATTGCCCTTTAGCTTTGTTGATGCTAATTGCTACTCAAACATTCCCTGTGTCCCCGTCGTCATTTATATATCCCCCTGTGCCCCCTGGCACCCCCCTTGTAGTTGTGTCCCTGTGTCCTGGTCGTCATTTATATTCCCAGTATTCCGGTCGTCATTTGTGTCCCGGTGTCCCAGTCTGTACTTTCTCTTTGAGTGTCGAGGTCGTCATTTATATTCCCTGTGTCCCAGCATCCCGGTCGTCATTTGTTTCCCGGTGTCCGGGTCTGTAATTTCTCTTCGAACAATCCCTGTGTCCCGGTCGTCATTTACATATCTTCCCTGTACCCCCGTCGTCCCCTTTGTAGTTGTGTCACTGTGTCCCGGTCGTCATTTATATTCCCTGTGTCCCGGTGTCCAGTCTGTAATTTCTCTTTGAGGTTCCCAGTCGTCATTTATATTCCCTGTATCCCCGTGTCCCGGTCGTCATTGTGTCCCGGTCTGTAATTTCATCAGTTGACAAACATGACGTCAGTCGACAAACAATTTCATGACGCATACAGCTCAATCCTTACAATGACGTCAGTCGACACACCTGAAGTCACTCGACAGACACACAGACAACTTATTTTTATATATATAGATATATAGCTGTTGGGGGGGGGGGCTTGGGGGGGCATCGCGCCCCCAAGCCCCCCGTGCGTGTAAGTCAATACACGCCATATTAGTTACCTGCCATTGTAGTTGTGTCCCTGTGTCCCACCTGTGAATTGAGATAGATATAAATATATATATTTTTTGAACTACATAAAACTTGCGAATATACAACATTCTTCGCTGTCCAATTTAACTATGTAAAACTTAAGAATATACAACATTCTTCCATGTCCTATTGTTTGTGCATATAAATAGATTGTTAGGTTTACCTAACTCTTGAATATGCAACATAAAATTGTCCATGGGAAAAGCAATCCGTATTCAGATCTATACCTGATTATTCTAATGATTGCCCTTTAGCTTTGTTGATGCTGATTGCTAATCAAACATTCCCTGTGTCCCCGTCGTCATTTATATATCCCCCTGTGCCCAAGGGCACCCCCCTTATAGTTGTGTACCTGTGTCCTGGTCGTCATTTATATTCCCAGTATTCCGGTCGTCATTTGTGTCCCGGTGTCCCAGTCTGTACTTTCTCTTTGAGTGTCGAGGTCGTCATTTATATTCCCTGTGTCCCAGCATCCCGGTCGTCATTTGTTTCCCGGTGTCCCGGTCTGTAATTTCTCTTCGATCAATCCCTGTATCCCGTCGTCATTTATATATCTTCCCTGTACCCCCGTCGTCCCCTTTGTAGTTGTGTCACTGTGTCCCGGTCGTCATTTATATTCCCTGTGTCCCGGTGTCCCAGTCCGTAATTTCTCTTTGAGGTTCCCGGTCGTCATTTATATTCCCTGTATCCCCGTGTCCCGATCGTCATTTGTGTCCCGGTCTGTAACAACATTCTTCCATGTCCTATTGTTTGTGCATATAAATAGATTGTTAGGTTTACCTAACTCTTGAACATGCAACATAAAATTGTCCATGGGAAAAGCAATCCGTATTCAGATCTATACCTGATTATTCTAATGATTGCCCTTTAGCTTTGTTGATGCTGATTGCTAATCAAACATTCCCTGTGTCCCCGTCGTCATTTATATATCCCCCTGTGCACCCTGGCACCCCCCTTGTAGTTGTGTCCCTGTGTCCTGGTCGTCATTTATATTCCCAGTATTCCGGTCGTCATTTGTGTCCCTGTGTCCCACCTGTGAATTGAGATAGATATAAATATATATATTTTTTGAACTATTCCCAGTATTCCGGTCGTCATTTGTGTCCCGGTGTCCCAGTCTGTACTTTCTCTTTGAGTGTCGAGGTCGTCATTTATATTCCCTGTGTCCCAGCATCCGGTCGTCAATTGTTTCCCTGTGTCCCGGTCTGTAATTTCTCTTCGAACAATCCCTGTGTCCCGGTCGTCATTTATATATCTTCCCTGTACCCCCGTCGTCCCCTTTGAAGTTGTGTCACTGTGTCCCGGTCGTCATTTATATTCCCTGTGTCCCGGTGTCCCAGTCTGTAATTTCTCTTTGAGGTTCCCGGTCGTCATTTATATTCCCTGTATCCCCGTGTCCCGGTCGTCATTTGTGTCCCGGTCTGTAATTTCATCAGTTGACAAACATGACGTCAGTCGACAAACAATTTCATGACGCATAAAGCTCAATCCTTACAATGACGTCAGTCGACACACCTGAAGTCACTCGACAGACACACAGACAACTTATTTTTATATATATAGATATATAGCTGTTGGGGGGGGGGCTTGGGGGGGCATCGCGCCCCCAAGACCCCCGCGCGCGTAAGTCGTTACACGCCATATTAGTTACCTGCCATTTTAGTTGTGTCCCTGTGTCCCACCTGTGAATTGAGATAGATATAAATATATATATTTTTTGAACTACATAAAACTTGCGAATATACAACATTCTTCGCTGTCCAATTTAACTACGTAAAACTTAAGAATATACAACATTCTTCCATGTCCTATTGTTTGTGCATATAAATAGATTGTTAGGTTTACCTAACTCTTGAACATGCAACATAAAATTGTCCATGGGAAAAGCAATCCGTATTCAGATCTATACCTGATTATTCTAATGATTGCCCTTTAGCTTTGTTGATGCTGATTGCTAATCAAACATTCCCTGTGTCCCCGTCGTCATTTATATATCCCCCTGTGCCCCCTGGCACCCCCCTTGTAGTTGTGTCCCTGTGTCCTGGTTGTCATTTATATTCCCAGTATTCCGGTCGTCTTTTGTGTCCCGGTGTCCCAGTCTGTACTTTCTCTTTGAGTTTCGAGGTCGTTATTTATATTCCCTGTGTCCCAGCATCCCGGTCGTCATTTGTTTCCCGGTGTCCCGGTCTGTAATTTCTCTTCGAACAATCCCTGTGTCCCGGTCGTCATTTATATATCTTCCCTGTACCCCCGTCGTCCCCTTTGTAGTTGTGTCACTGTGTCCCGGTCGTCATTTATATTCCCTGTGTCCCGGTGTCCCAGTCTGTAATTTCTCTTTGAGGTTCCCGGTCCTCATTTATATTCCCTGTATCCCCGTGTCCCGGTCGTCATTTGTGTCCCGGTCTGTAATTTCATCAGTTGACAAACATGACGTCAGTCGACAAACAATTTCATGACGCATACAGCTCAATCCTTACAATGACGTCAGTCGACACACCTGAAGTCACTCGACAGACACACAGACAACTTATTTTTATATATATAGATATATAGCTGTTGGAGGGGGGGCTTGGGGGGGCATCGCGCCCCCAAGCCCCCCGCGCGCATAAGTCGTTATACACCATATTAGTTACCTGCCATTGTAGTTGTGTCCCTGTGTCCCACCTGTGAATTGAGATAGATATAAATATATATATTTTTTGAACTACATAAAACTTGCGAATATACAACATTCTTCGCTGTCCAATTTAACTACGTAAAACTTAAGAATATACAACATTCTTCCATGTCCTATTGTTTGTGCATATAAATAGATTGTTAGGTTTACCTAACTCTTGAACATGCAACATAAAATTGTCCATGGGAAAAGCAATCCGTATTCAGATCTATACCTGATTATTCTAATGATTGCCCTTTAGCTTTGTTGATGCTGATTGCTAATCAAACATTCCCTGTGTCCCCGTCGTCATTTATATTTCCCCCTGTCCCCCCTGGCACCCCCTTGTAGTTGTGTCCCTGTGTCCTGGTCGTCATTTATATTCCCAGTATTCCGGTCGTCATTTGTGTCCCGGTGTCCCAGTCTGTACTTTCTCTTTGAGTGTCGAGGTCGTCATTTATATTCCCTGTGTCCCAGCATCCCGGTCGTCATTTGTTTCCCGGTGTCCCGGTCTGTAATTTCTCTTCGAACAATCCCTGTGTCCCGGTCGTCATTTATATATCTTCCCTGTACCCCCGTCGTCCCCTTTGTAGTTGTGTCACTGTGTCCCGTCGTCATTTATATTCCCTGTGTCCCGGTGTCCCAGTCTGTAATTTCTCTTTGAGGTTCCCGGTCGTCATTTATATTCCCTGTATCCCCGTGTCCCGGTCGTCATTTGTGTCCCGGTCTGTAATTTCATCAGTTGACAAACATGACGTCAGTCGACAAACAATTTCATGACGCATACAGCTCAATCCTTACAATGACGTCAGTCGACACACCTGAAGTCACTCGACAGACACAAAGACAACTTATTTTTATATATATAGATATATAGCTGTTGGGGGGGGGGGGCTTGGGGGGGCATCGCGCCCACAAGCCCCCCGCGCGCGTAAGTCGTTACACGCCATATTAGTTACCTGCCATTGTAGTTGTGTCCCTGTGTCCCACCTGTGAATTGAGATAGATATAAATATATATATTTTTTGAACTACATAAAACTTGCGAATATACAACATTCTTCGCTGTCCAATTTAACTACGTAAAACTTAAGAATTTAAGTTTTACCATTTGCAATCTTTACCATTCTTTACCATTTGCAATCATAAAATAATCTAATATCTTCATTTTTTCAACATACGTAGCTATTACCCTCGAAAACTGAAACTTTTGACATAGGAAAAGAGCCTTTAATCACATTTTTTACCATTTGCAATCATAAAATAGTCTAATATCTTCATTTTTTCAACATACGTA